>NC_048595.1:431076205-431348705 GCF_003668045.3 Cricetulus griseus | reverse complement strand
CCCAGGAGTGGTCTGGGTAGGAGTGAGCCTCGTGCTTAAGTCAGACAACAATCGTGTAACCTTTAAATGCTCTCACTGTAGCTGTCTTCTAAACAGACAGTTTTAAGGTTTAACCACAAAAGTAACTGTTCTCATAGAACATTTCACTAAGCATTTTTGTTTCCAAAAGCTGTTGTCACTCCCGGTAGATGTAGGGAAGATGCCAGATATAATTTCATTTAGAGAGCTATAAAATAAATAGTGGGAGAATTCTGAAACTGACAACAATGACAAGTCAACCTGGAATTTGTTCAAAGATTTTTTCCCCCCAACGAGGCCACTGAATGAAGAAATTTCCCTCATTGTTTTAAAACATTTTTTTTATTTTTGGTTTGTTTATTTTATGTATATGAGTGTTTTACTTGCATGTGTTTATCTGTACTATGTGCTTGGTGATTGCACAGTTCAGAAAAGGGCATTAGATTCCCTGGAACTAGAGTTACTGATGGTTGGGAGCTGCCCTGAAGGGGTTGTGAACTGAACTGAACCTCCTCAGGAGCAGCAAGTGCACTTAACTGCTGAACCATCTAGTCAGCTGCCACACAACCCGGATTTGCTGTTCAAGCTCTCTAAAAATGAATAGATGAGGCTGTCAAAGAGCTTTATGAGACCATCCCATTTTCTACAAAAGAGGAGATGAGAGCAGCATGGCTACCCAAATCCAACCTTTGCAACTCATGGCATGGTAGAGACTGTACCAATGGAAGGGGCCCCTCTCTGCTCCTTTCCTTTCCTCTCTTCCTCCCTCTGTCCCTTCATTCCTTCATTCTTTCCTCCCCCTTTCTCCATCCGTTCTCCCTGAGGTGTTCTGCCTGTCTCCCTCCTTCCCTCTCCTTCCGGCCTTTGCCAGTTCAGGAGCTCAGGACCTCTTTCTGGCAAAAAGACTCTCCTGCACAGGTCAGTGTGTCGATGGCTTTAGTCATGAACCTTCTCATCGTAACTATGGCAATAGTGTCCATGCTGCCAGGGCTGCATTTAGTTTGCGGTAGTTGGAGTCATCTTGCTTTGGAACGGAACTCTTATGAAGCACTATTTTCAAATTATTTGGATTAGACAACCGATTGCCAGGAACTTCCACATTCTGGTGCTTTCTTTCCAAGTGGCAGGTTAATGTGGTGTGGTATCCCCACGGGAGGCACCGTGACTGGGTTAAAACTCAGCAGAGGCCGCGGTTCACAGCAGGCCAAATCCCCAGGCTGTAAAGCCTCAGGGACAATCACTCTGAATTCCATCACCGTGATTTCCAATGGACTTTGAAACATAGCCTCTCATCCATGCCTTATTACCAGAATGAATCTCCTGGAGACTGGCTCTTTTCATGTTCCCACCTTCCTCCTGGGAATCTGTAAAACTACATCTATTGTCTAGGGGGGTGGGGGTTGCAAACACTACCCACTACCCAGAATTTCTCAGAAGCTGCTTAAATATACTCCAGCTCTGTCCCTTCCTCACCCCCAATGTAAACAGAACATCACAGGCATGAAGGACAAGTTCTAGCTCATTCAAAATACTGAAGACTCTCGCAGACGGGAAGCCTTAAAATCATAACATCAAGAGAGATTGGGTAACCAATGCTTGAACCAAATTTAATTTTCTTGAAGTTCACAAATCCCTTTGACTTCATTTCTGTTTTCCTTTCTTTGCTCAAAGGACATTTAAAATTAGGACAATTGTTCACTTAACTTAAAAAACATTGCCACACCTATACATTGTTTCCAATTTAAAAAAAAAAAAAACATCCAAGTAAAAATGGCTACAGTAACAGTTCTCTTTAAACAAGAGAAACCGACCTAGAATCTTCATGACCCAGGTGAAAGGACTGGCTCACCGAGTGGAGTTCTGTCTCTGCAGCTGCTACTTATGACAACCTGGTGTCAGCTTGGCCTCAAGTAGGGAAAAGGGTTGTACACAGTCTCACCAAACACCACCACCACCAACAACAACAACAACAACAACAAAACCTTTAACAAAAAGTTATCCACAGAGCTCTGAGTGTACACACTCTAGTTGGGGTCTTATTGGGAATTGATGGAATCTTAGGCTGTGGGGCCTACTGAGAGGAAGTTAGGTCATTCGGTTGTGTTTTTCCTCTTTCTCTTTGCTTTCTGGTGGTCATGAGGTAAGCAGCTTCCTCTACCAGTATGTGCTGCCTCACATACCACAGGACAAACCAACAGGGTTTATAGATTTCAAATTTACAAAACTATAAGTCAGAATAAACCTTTCCTCTTTAAGTTGCTTATCTCAGGTGTTTTGTTACAGTAGCACAAAGCTCACCCCAACAGTACGTGCAGAAAGACACTTGGGTCCAAAGACCCTGGGGCTGAGTATGAAGGGAAATGGCTTCATTCAGACTAGTGAAGGGAAAGAGGTGTCTAGGTTGCAAGGACAGGATTAACAAAGTAGTGGGACTTAGTAGGAGACTAGAATCACTGAATTGAACAAATAAGCCCACTAGCATATATCTACTAGAACCGCTAAGACAAATGAGGCCAGACACATCCAGCAGTGGCAGGGATAAACCATTCTGTAGCTCTTCTTATACACTGAGGAAATCCAAACACACAGCCACTCCGGAAATCTGATAGTCTCTAAAGATGTTAAGTATGTGATCCAGCCACACCACCCTAGACATTTACTCCTGACAAATGACACCAAATGCCACACAAAGGTTTGCATATGAAAGTTCATTGTAGGTATTTTTTTTTAAAATAATAGTCCCAAGCTGGAAACAACTCAAATTCTACCAGAAGGTGAGTGAAATATGGTGTCATCATACAATTGAATGCTACTAAGAAAAAACAAAAACCTGAGCTATTGACATATATTTACAATAGAGATGAAGCTCCAAACAATGCTGCAGAATGAAGCAATAGACAAAGCAAGTGGCACAGTTAACTGCTTCTATTTATATAAAATTGCGAACAATATGACCTGATCTCCATGTCTGATACCAAGGGTACAGCTAGCGTGGGGATCTCAGGAAAGATTGGTGGGAGAGTAATTAAGAAAATATTGCAGAATCCAGGTGAGAGATACCAGAGGAATGAAGGCCAGCGGTGAAGAGAGATTTGAAAAATGGTTTGTGTTGCTTTTCTTTTTAATAATATAAAAATATTGAGTAGATTTATAACTGTCAGGAGAACGACAACTAAGGGAAATCATAACAGCAAGACAGAAGAAAGAAATTGAAGGAGTATGACCCTAGAGCCTGCCAGGTATGTGGAAATGCTTTTCAGGACGAGAATTAGCCACTAGTTCTCAGCATCAGTGGATGGTCTTCAAGTTCACTGGTACCACTAGCATGGAATGGGGATGCTAACTTCATTCTAATAAACAGGACTATACTACTTGGTGATAACTGGTTTTAGGTGATCCTCAAGTTTCCACCAGGTAAAAAGTCTAATGCAGCACCCTAATCTGAAGCCTCGACAATTTGAACATGCACAGGCATTCCAAGGCTATTCCTATTGGTATGAACTGAAGGAATATTGGGCACTGGCTTATTTGAGATTTATAAGGTTTTGTCATTGTTGGGGCAAATGCTGTCGATTGGGTCTGTGTCTTCTGCCTGACACTTCTGTGCACCAGGAACTGCACTGGGCATACTCAGGATGCCCTAAGCAGAAGAGCAGGTTCAGAGGCTCGTCCACTTCCTGAAGTATTCTCCTGTAGACATGCCCAAGCAATGATGGAGTTTAAAGGATTCAAGGCACACTAAGCTTAAAAGAACACATGTGTAGTAGGCTTTGTCACCCAATACATCTACACCATGCAGTTAGAATCTGAAGTTACTGTGCTGTTTAGACAGCTAGACCTGAAAGACAAGCACACTGTATGATGCTATTCATATAAATGTCCAGAATAGGTAAGTGCAGAGACAGAAAGTAGATTAGTGGTCACCTAGAGTCTGGAGGCCACATGTCTGAAATCAGAAGTCATCTGATCCATGCTCACTCTGAAGCTCTTGGGGAGAGTCCCTTATTTGCCTCTTCCAGCTTCTGGTAGCTGTGAGAATTTCTTGATGAGTGGCCATCTCATTACAGTCTCTGAGTCTGGTGTAACATTGCTTCCTCCTCTTCCATCAGTTTCAACCTGTCTTTCCCTTCTGCCCTTCTGAGGACATCTGTTGGACTGGCCCAACCCGAGGATCTAAGATGAACATTCCAAGATCCTCTACTTCCTTAAGTCAATCAGAACCCTCTTCCCTAAAAGATAATACTCATGTGTTCTGGGGTTTAGGATTTGGACTTGTGTTTTGGGAGGTCAGTCTTCAACCCACTATATTCAGTAAGCAGTTGGTGAATTACTAAGAAAAAGGCACTATACTGGTTTGAGAAATAATATGCAGAACAATATAGAAAAGGTCTGTTTCCACAGAGCAACTGAACTCATGTGGCCCAAAGGATATTTGGCTTCACTGCATTTTATCAGTGTAATACAAAGCATTATGCTTTACAAAAATAGAATGCCGAGGCTCTGGCTCCATGGTTGAGAGTTTGCCTGTCATGTTCCATGGGTTTGGTTCCCAGCACTGAATAAACAGATGGAGGTGGTGTATTTGGCAGAATTGACCTGGGGGGGGGTGGGGAGTTGAATCTGAGGCTTCAAATGTTCAACATCATATGCCATTGATTATATATTAAATTAGAAATGAGACAGAGCTATGTACATATTAGAGTGGCCAAAGTCCAAAAACCTGACAATACCACATGCTGGCAAGGATGCAGAGTAAAAGAAACACCCACTTTTCACTGGTGGGAAAGCAAAATATCAAGAGCACTTTGGAAGACAATTTGCAATTTTATTTTTACAAAGTTAAACATACAAGTTTGGGAATCACACTTGGCATTTATCCAAATGAGTAGGAAAATTTATACATATAAAAACTTTACACATTAGTGTCTATAGAAGCTCTATTCATAATGACTAAAACTTAGGAACAAATGTGATGTTTTTTAGAATATACATGTATATACATACATCATACATACATACATACATACATACATACATACATACATACATAAATACATTGTGGTACATTCCAAGAATGGAATATTTTTCAGCAGTCGAGGATAGGGCAACCTTAGATCCACATTCCTAAGTAAAAGAAGCTACTCTAAAAAGGCTACACATGTGGTTCTCACTATATAACATTCAGGAAAAGCCAAACTGTGAAGACCGCAGACAGATCAGTGGTTGCTGGGGGTAGAGAGATGGAAAGACAAGCGGGCAGAGCACAGTCTTTTTATGGCAGTAGGACCGTTCTGTTTGATACTCCGATGATAAATGTGTGTCACTGTCCATGGGTCACCACACAAGGAATAAAAACCATCAAGAGTGAACCTTAATGTCAACTATTAACTTTGTGTAACCAGGATGTGTCAATGTGGGGTCACTACTTATATACAAGGTATCACTCTGGTGTAGGATGCCCTCAGTAGGATCAGAGGGCATATGACAACTCTAAGTTTTTGCCCAGTTTTATTGTCAACCTAAAACTAACCTAAAAAATTAAAGTCTATTTAAAATTAAAAGAAGCCTATTTCTTCATTTATGCCTCAGTTAAAGAGTCTAATGATTAACCCAACAGGGCTCACCATGAAGAAAGGACTTCTGTCTGTATTGTTGAAGGCCCTCCTATCTAAAGGGATCCAATTAACTGCCACCATCCATCCTGTTCCTTTGGGATAAGGCCCTAAAGGCCTGGCTATAAAGGCAAAAATTCAGGAGGAGGCAACACAGGAAACAATTTCCGGTCACTAATGGCTTCAGCAAACCAGCTAGGTCACACTCTGTGCTGCTTTGAGATGGCCAGGGGGTTGGTAGGATTTGACGACAGATATCAATCTTCTTCTTCACTTTTCTATTTCTTTTTTTCTTGCTTGCTGGCTGCCTCTTTTTATGTATGTAGTGGATGCATTAGTGAGCACATGGGGTGTAGGTGGGGGCATTGCGCTCATGTGGAGGCCAGAGGTCAATGCTGGGTATTTTCCTCAGTTGCTCTCATTTTATTTTTCAAGGTGGATCGCTCACTAAATCTGGAGCTCACATCTTCCCCTACACTGGCTGGCTATCTAGCCCCCAGGATCTACCTGTCTCTTCCCAGACCCCATGCTGGGGTTGGAGGCATACACCACATCCAGCTTTTATGTGGGTGCTGAGGACTGAGCTCAGGTCCCTGTGCACGCGTGGCAAGCACTTTGTCACTGTGATCAGGTTGTGCCATGCCCTCAGCTATTCCATATTTGGGGAAAATAATGGCTTTTCAGCCTGTCCCATGTTCTGAGAGACTCCAATTTACAAGCCCTTTTGGATGTGAGTTTTAAGGGTAGAAGATGGCTGTGTGCCTAGATGCACCTGCAAACAATACCATCTGTCTGGCACCAACCATGTGGCGCAGATTGATAAATGACTATTTCCTGGGAGATAGTGAGGAGCATATGGGCATATTAAAATGATGTCACAGGAACCTTGCCTAAGAACTTGTTGGACACATAAGACCAAAGAAAGTGTTTGACTCCTCTATTTGACCCCATAAGCTGGTGAACATTCATCCCTATGATGGTAACAGTCCCACAGACCCGTGATCGGACACCAAGGACTCCCAACATTCCCAAGGGCCACAGCTCAGCTTGGTTGCTGATCTACTCAACTGCAGTTCTGCCCAGTGCAGTTTGCTAGCCTGGACCTGTCATCTATCAGTCTGCCCATTCTACCTTGGGACAAGTTTCTGTCCTTTTACCTCACAGATGGCTTCAACTCTGCATCCTCACTCTCTGTCCTGACTCCACAGCAGTCTGACTGCCTTACAGAGGCAGCTGCTCTCCTGCAGCTAGTTTAGGGTCCTTCTCTTGTCAATATAGGCTCCAACTACATTTCTATCAAATTACTTCTGGAAACTCTTGAAACTCTGCTGCAGCCTCTTTAACTTTTTGCATCTATTCTGTAACTCAGATGTTTGTGTGTGTGTGTGTGTGTGTACCGTGTGATGTCATAGGAGAGTTAATATTAATAATTAATATTGGAATAAAGGGACCTGTGTGTTCACGTTGGCTGGATTACTAAGGAAAGTGGGATTATCAGGCAAATTGCTGCCTTTAAATTACTGACATTATGGAAAGACACAAATGTGTTTATCTGTGTACCTAGTATAGCACACTCATTACCATCAACCCACTGAGCCCACTCCTCTCATCAACCCACTGAGACCGATCCTCTCCCCAGCCCTTAACCTATTCTGTTATTTCACTCTGCCTGCAACATGAATGAAGCACAGGTGGACAGATGTGGTTCTCAGATAAATGACAGCCCACTGGACCAACTGTCTCTATGTGAACTTCATCTTCACACTGTAAAAGAGCATCCGACATATACCTACCCTAGAAGGTAGGAGCTGGGAGAGAAGTTGACTCCCTTTCTCCTAGTGTGACAGCTTTCTCTTTTATCACCACCCAAATGACAACTCTACCCTGTCTAACACACCCTCACTTAGCATGGCTTTACTTTTCTCCATAATGTAAATGAAGTAAAAACTGTTTAGGAAACAGAGGATTCTTGAAACTACTTTGTGATGAGTAAAGCAGCTACAGGAATTCTGAAAACAGAGCTACACACTCACATCTTTGCTGGCAGTCCCAGCCTGCCCATCCCACAGAGTACTCCCAGCCCCATGTTGTTGGTGAAGCCAAAACAGCTGCAGGGTTGGAGGGAAAACCCAGAGGGTCTTTCCAAATGACACCTGCAAACATAGACACATCTGGATAAACTCTAACATCTTTCTTTTTTCTATTTTGTTTTGTTGTTGTGGTTGTTTTTGTTTTTTTGAGACAGGGTTTCTCTGTAGCTTTGGAGCCTGTCCTGGAACTCTCTCTCTGAAGACCAGGCTGGTCTTAAACTCACAGAGATCTGCCTGCCTCTACTTCCTGAGTGTTAAGATTAAAGGTGTGTGCCACCACCACACAGGGCTCCATTCCATTTTCTCTTTCTTTCTTTCTTTCTTTCTTTCTTTCTTTCTTTCTTTCTGTCTGTCTGTCTGTCTGTCTGTCTGTCTGTCTTTCTTCCTTCCTTTCTTTCTTTCCTTCTTTCTTCCTTCTTTCCTTTCTTTTCTTTCCTTCCTTCCTTCTTCCTCCTCCTCCCCCTCCTTTTTGAGACAGGGTTTCTCTGTGTAGCCCCGGCTGTCCTGGAACTCACTCTGTAGACCAGGCTGGCCTTGAACTCACAGAGATCTGCCTGCCTTTGCCTCCCGAGTGCTGGGATTAAAGGCATGCACCACCACCACACAGGGCTCCATTCCATTTCTTAATGCATCCAAGTCAGGCTCATTCTCCTCAGATTCCTGACATAGGTCATGAGTCAGTGACCAGTCCATTCCTAGGCTTCTGATCAAGAGAACAAAACCACATAAATTTGTACAGATGTTCATATTGTCTGTCCTTTTCAAAAGCCTTCTCACTAATGTGAAATGTCCATAGTGAGTAGAAAGAGACAGAGATATAGATAGATAGATAGATAGATAGATAGATAGATAGATAGATAGATAGATAGAGACAGAGACAGAGAGGTTAGCCCTTTCTTGAGTGCTGAGGGAGGGAACATGGGGGGGGAGGGGGGAGTTTCTTCTGGAACTGATGAAAATGATCCAGAGATAAATAATGGTGAATGGCCACACTGCTTCATGAGTATACTGAATGACACACTTTAATGGGTAACAATCATATATATTCATTGTATATGTGATGGGTTTCATAAAGACTTTTCATTGAAGTAGATCAAATACTCTGACCATAAAGGACCATAAAGTTGATTATTACTGTAGGAAATATATATATATATTTGAGAGAGGGGGGGTAGGGGAGGTGGTTCTGTGCGTGGTACTAACCTGAAAACCTGATTTTGAAACCCAAACCCACATAAAAAAGCCAGACATGTTACACATTTCTAGTCCTAGCGGCCCTACAGTGGGATGGGAGGTGGAGACAGCAGAGCTGGCTGGGAGCTCACAGTCACTACACTCTAAGCTATTTTAGAGTATAGTGCATAGAATAAACACTCAACCCTTTCTTGGCAAGGTGGAAGAACAGAATCAACTCCTGAACGTTGTCCTTGGCCCTCTACGTGCATAGCATGGCACGTGTGTTCCACACTGACACATGCACAGATACAAATAATAATAAAGGAAGAAAGAAATCAGAGATCAGAGTGGACGTCTTCTGCGCGTCCTCAAATTCCCTTGTTCCAAAAATGACAATGTTGCTGTTGGCAGTGCCTGCAAATCCCTATGTTACTAGAAGCAAGCCACTGGGGTTATTACTATTTATTTCCTCAGTCCCATCTAGCACCTCCCCTGGAACCTAGTTCCAAAGAGCACCGAGGAGGTGAGCATCCAGACCACACAGAATCTGCTCCCTGAGAATCATCTCCTCAGGACCAGGAATGTGGAAGTTTCTTTATGATCGTGTTGCAGTCACAGAGTCTACAAGTCCACAACTTCCCAGGCCTCCTTAGCTGATGGTCCTGTTGGCTTAGAGTTCAGTTTTGTTTTGTTTTTGTATCCCTCCTGGAATACACACTGCTCTCGTTTCTTCAGGGAATGAATTAAAAGCAGGGTTTTTTTGTTTTTGTTTTTGAACATTTTAGAGGCCTACCATCCACCAGGAGATGTTTTCAAATGGTGAATGTCCATTTTGACTTCTGGATTTAATTTTATTAATAACAATAATTAAAAAGAAAACAGTCCTTTAACTTTGTGTGTGATGGGGGTCTGTATGGGTGTGTGGGTGTGTATGGGGGGGAGTCAATGGAAGAAACAAATGTCATTTCAAACTAATAAAAACTGTACTAAAACTGGAAGTGTCAAAGCAAGGAAATGGAGCAAACACCTAACCTCACAGAAAAAAAAAAAAAAAAAAAAAAAAAAAAACAGAAAGCCAGGTTCCATACCCAAGTTCTATAGAAATACATAAAGCAGCTGACAGGTGGAACTCTGTGAGTTCAAGGCTAGTCTGGTTTATAGAGCGAGTTCCAGGACATCCAGGGATACACAGAGGACACTTCTCATAAAAAAAATTACATAAAGCCAAAGCACAAATGGCAGGTGAGAAAAGGAAAATGAACTAATTCACCTATGATGTTTATTCTTTTCAATACTCCATTTGATCAAGTTCAGATCTGCTGATGAAATTTTGAAGAGAAATGCTGAAGGTACAAAAATTAATAATGCATTGATGTGGTGTGCACATCAGAAAAGTCACGTCAAAGCCCCCTGACACACAGCAGCTTACTCCTATGTAGGGATTGTTTTCCAGAGGGTTTTTCACAGACATTACTGTAATGTTCACATTACCTATATTTTACATGTGTAGAATCTGATATGTAGACATGGCTTGCCAACCGTAGAGTTGAGTAGAGGAGCTGAACTTGACCTTTCAAATGCCATTGTCTTGTTACTACATCCCACCATCTAGCACCTGAGAAACTTACTACACTGTAAGTCATCTGGGAGCAAATCTGGTACCTGAAAAAATAGCCCAAGTTCTATCTTAATGCAGTAGAACTATCTGGAGCTCAGTGGAGGCCAGTGGGGGATGAATGATGAAGATGTTCACATCTGGTGAGAAAACTACCAAATACCTGCCACCATTGTCCCACAAGGAATGGTCCTGAAGGCTGGGACCAATCTTTTACTTCCTGTTGGGTATACAGTGCAACCCTCACTGAGGTCGTCAGTCCTTGGAGTCATGTAACACATACAAAAGTAAAACCACACAGAAGCACACCTCTTGCAAAATGAGCAAACATCAAACACCAACAAGACCCAGAAAACTGTAAATATGCATGATAGGACACTGGCTAAATAAATTATGCACATTTAAACATAATTACAGCTAAATGAGAAAACAAAGATGCTGTGAGAATTTATTTAGCTTCTATTTGCATATTTTAAATGGATTTACATATAAATGTGTGTAGGCCCAGGGGAAAATGGATGATAAATCTGATGGGATTTAGATGGAGTTCTGGGGTGGCAAAGAGGCATGCTTTACATGGTGTATCTTGTGGGCTATTAGAGATTTTTGTGCATGTAACAACTACCGGCCTTCCCCCAAGCAGCCAAGTTCATCCTTGGTCATCAAGGAGCAAGAACAGCATAATGACTAGCAATCTTGTATTGTCAAGCTGGGTTTGGCCAAGTTTGAAATGGCCTATGTACAGATCTCAGATGGAGTCTTTCCTGTGGGTCTCCTACCAATTTGGATGAGAAGGTTTTTCTAATGAGCTCCAAGTTCACTTGTCCCAAGTCTTTCTCAAAGTGCAGTTGTTCACAAAATTCCTCCCAGGTTCTTCCCCGGGTACTCTACTCAAGCTAATGTTCCTTTAACATTGTTCTTTAAATTGGTGGAACAGTTAATGAAACATTTATGAAACCATGGTCTTGTGTGTGTGTGTGTGTGTGCGTGTGTGTGTGTGTGTGCGTGTGTGTGTGTGTGTGTGTGTGTGTGTGTGTGTGTGTGTGTGTCTGTGCATGCACACATGTGCATGTGTGAGTTACCGATGCACAAGCATATAGAGGCCAGAGATCAATGTTCTGTGTCTTATTCTATCTCAGTCTTTTGAGACACAATCTCTCACTAAACCTGAAACTTGAAGCCAACAAGATCCGGGGACCTACCTTATCCTCCAATGTTGGAGTTATCAACACATTTAGTTGGATGCTGGGGATCCAAGCTCAGATCCTAATACTTATTCAGCAAGCACTTACCTGTTTAGCTTATCTCCCCAGCCCCTGTTAGTTCATATATGATATGTGATTAGTCTAAGATGTATATATTTAAACTAAAAAAAAAATCTTGCAGACTATTTGGGAGTCACAATTATATTTTTACAGTTATACAGTTACCTATTGTTAGTATTCAGGCATCTGAACTGGCCTGTGCTTGGGGTTCTGACAGGATATGCTCTCAGCTACAGCTACTAAGAGTACCACCTGTGCACATTCACTATGTTCCCTTTTAAAAGGGCCCTGCTCACCTCTCTCTCTCTCTCTCTCTCTCTCTCTCTCTCTCTCTCTCTCTCTTCCTTCCTCCCTCCCTCCCTCCCTCTGTCTGTTCCCCTCTCTCCCTCTCCCCCTCTTTCTCCTCTCTCCCCTCTTTCCTTTTTATTTTATTTTTCATTCATTTATTTAGCTCATAAATAAAGTCATGCACAACTATGATACACAATACAGTATGTTCACAATGGCATGGCTAAATTAAACCAATTAACATGTTATATCACACATATTCATCATTTTTGTTTTGAGAACACTTAAAGTATACTATCTCACAACTTTTAAAATATAGCATATTGTTATCAACCATATTTATCATGCTCTCAGTAGACCTCAAGACTTCACAGAGTCCATGCCTCTTGTCCAACTGCAGTTTTATATCCTTAAACCAATCATTTCCCCATTGTTAAAAGACCCACATTGAAGCCTAATAGCCACAATTCTGCTCTCTGTTCCCATAAGTTCATCATTTCTAGGTTACACATAAAATTGAAATTGTGTGACATTTGTCTTCCAGTGTGTCACTTATTTTTTTTTTTTTGGCAAGCATATAACTTTACTACTTACTAAAGATGAAATCAAATTTGCATGCACAGGTGAGCACTCTCTGAAACACCTTGGATTCATCACATATTTGAGTTTCAATTAGCATATATATATATATATATATATATATATAGAGAGAGAGAGAGAGAGAGAGAGAGAGCACAATTATGGCAATATGTTATGCATCAATAGCAGCAATAGCTTTTCCAGATTCTGCAGTCATTTGAACAAAATTGTAGAGACATCCAGCATACTCCATTTAAAAAACAAAAAACAAAACAAAACAAAAAAACAAAAAAACAAACAACAACAAAAAAGTAAAAAACAAAATCCCAGAAAACAGCGCAGTTCTGTTACTCTTGTGGTACCTGGCACCATTTTTTTTTAATTAGCTTCTCAGTCATCATCTGGGAAGAAACCATTCTGAGCAACATCATTAAAAACAGCTCTGATAAAGCATGGTCACTACTATGTATCATAAAGCAGGTCCACATATGAATGAATACATATCATGTTTGTCATTTTGTGATTGGGTTACCTCGCTCAGAATGGTTTCTTGGAGTTCCATCCATTTTCCTGCAAATTTCAAGATTCCATTGTTTTTTTCTGCTGAGTAGTACTCCATTGTGTAAATGTACCACATTTTCTCTATCCATTCTTCAGTTGAGGGGCATCTAGGCTGCTTCCAGTTTCTGGCTATTACAAATAATGCTGCTATGAACATGGTTGAACAGATGTCCTTGTTATATGAATGTGCTTCTTTTGGGTATATGCCTAGGAGTGGAATTGCTGGATCTTGTGGTAGACTCATTCCCATTTTCTTGAGGAGTCACCATACTGATTTCCACAGTGGCTGTACAAGTTGGCACTCCCACCAGCAGTGGAGGAGTGTTCCTCTTTCTCTGCATCCTCTCCAGCATAAACTGTCATTGGTGTTTTTGATTTTGGCCATTCTGACAGGAGTAAGATGGTATCTCAGAGTTGTTTTGATTTGCATTTCCCTGATGACTATGGATGCTGAACACTTTCTCATGTGTCTTTTGGCCATTTTAGATTCCTCTATTGAGAATTGTCTGTTTAGTTCTGTATCCCACTTTTTAATTGGATTGTTTGGTGTTTGGGGGACTAGCTTCTTGAGTTCTTTGTATATTTTGGAGATCAGCCCTCTGTCAGATGTGGGGTTGGTGAATATCTTTTCCCAGTCTGTGGGCTGCCGTTTTGTCTTGCTGACTGTCTCCTATTTCTCCAGCCCCTCTTTCCTTTTTTTCTTACTCCTGCTGTTCCTGTCTCCAGAGCCCGGTCTCCCCCATTCCCTTTCCCCTTTTTATGATACCTTTCCCTAATAAAAAACCTCTCTGCTTGAACTCTGTCACAGGGTATCTTTCTCTAGCACACTGCTTTTCTTAAATTACAACACCCATGATTATAGGTAACTTACCTTTACATATGACTGTGTCTAGTATGGATATTTTACCTCTCAATCCCTACAACAAGCCCAGGTTATGAATGAATTCACACAAGCAAGCAGGAAATGTATACACATTCCACATTACTCAAATTCTTGTTTTCTGAAATCTGATGCTCAGTAGATTTAGAAGATCTTTTAAATGTTTTATTAGCGAAAGTCATACAATTAAATAGGTGGCTGAGGCAAAAAGGATTATGTATGAGTCCAGCCTTACACATAATGAGATAGGGTTTCAAAAGCCAAACATTCAAATTATTTGCTCTCTGAAGTTCAGAATCCAAATAGAATCCAATGGTACCCAGGGAAACTTCTAGTTCATTGTAAAGACTGAGAAAATATTTGCTTCTTAATACTGTCATAAAAAGATGCTTTTCTCATACCCTCTTCCAACACAAGCAGCAACATCTGCAATCCTTCACAACATAAGAAAATAACTCTGTGGGCTAAATTATTTGAGGTTTTGTAAGATGTCTCAAATTTGCTGGGGATGGGGGAAGAATTAGTTGGAAGAGCAGGAATTATCATCAAATAGGATTCCAGATCAGTATATTGTAGAACTGGTCTAGCTTCCAAGGTAGTCTAGTCTTGAATTATCTTAAGGCGAGAGGAGACACAGCTGTATTTCCCTCTCTCCTTCTTTAACATCTCCATCCCCTTGGAGGAGGGAGGTCCACTCAGTCTTGCTGACCCCATCAACCAAGAGCCTGACTTGGTTGACCAAGTCATTGACCAACCACCAACTGTCCTTGTACACTTGATTAGATATGTCTTCAGCCTGGCCTCTTACGAAGAGGTGGTTTATGTATAAGGAACTCTCTATATTCTGAGCTGCTGAAGCTGAAACCACCTGAGGATGTCTGTCACAGGCCCACATTCTTAATGGAAGGCAACAAAGATTTGAGGAATGGCCACACCAAAGAAATAAGAAAGATTCATTTCTAAGATATTAGACTCTGAGGAATCTGACAGCGATGCCACCCATCCAGATTCTGAATTGCATCCACAGTGCCTGGGGTGAGGGTGGGGGTGGGGGGTCAGGGTGAGGGGCAGGGCTTGCTTTTCCCATGAGCATCTAGCTGCACTACTCTGAAAGAAGTCCGGACTGATGGTGCCAGCTCATGCAACTCCTGCTACAACCAGCAGGATTAAAACTACTTCCCACAGGGAAACTGTGTTGGAGAAGACTGTGTGCTCAGGGGCCTGTGAGAGAAAACTCCAGTCTCTCAAGGTATCCATTTTAACAATGAACCAGATGGCAAGGACAATAGGCAATCATCTCCAGGCTCTTAGGTCTACACATTTTTTTTTGTCCAGAAATCAGATGTTACCAGCCACATTTCCTCATGTTAAAACAGCCACATATATGTGGGGGAAGTGTCAGGCCATGATGAGGTGCTCTGTCATCAGCAGCCCATGGACAAACTGAATTACCAGCTAGACAGTGGGCGGAAATGGAGAGCGAAGGGAACACATGAGGATTAAAAACTCAATATGAAGCCTAACAAGGTTATAGGATGCATAATTGCAGGAAGTAGGGAAGAAAATTCACTTAAGATGACGCAGTTTCGGGAAGGGCACCCTGGATGTGGGTCTGCTCGGGCAATCGAGGGGCACAGCCAAATGGGCTCCTTCAGTGATTTACCCAACATCGATTCCCATTCTCTCTTGATGTCTGCTATGAAAAGCCAGTTTCAAACTCATTCCCACCACTGCCAGCATGACACTCACAATTGGTAGTGAGTCAACTACAGACAGCAAAATTGTCATAAAATTTAGACACTGGGTATGTGATTTTTTTCTAAGACAGGGTCACTGTCTCCTTTATTTAGCTCTGGCTAACCTGAAACTCACCATGTAGTCTATGCTGGCTTCAAATTTTCTGGGATCCTCTAGCCTCTGCCTCCCGAGTGCTAGCATTGTAGGTGTGTATGTGATTTTCTTAGATACTCTCAAATCAACAGCCTGCCTATCGAGCTCCATCTGTTCTTCACTGCCTTCCTTCCTTGGTTCTACTTCACGTCTCTTCCTCCCAAGGTAAAAACAGAGGACTGCAGGTAAATGTTAGGATTCACAGTTCTCACCAGGCCTCATCCTGTTTCTCCATCACCAGACCACTAGGAACAAGTACAAAGTGAGCTGGTTCCCGATCCGGCCGACCTCTCTCTTGAGGTCTGCCTCAACCTTGTGATGCTCCTCCAAGAGCTCTGAGGTTCCAGTGGAGGCTTCATTCCCCAGGGATAAACATCTCTCAGGCAGATTAACTAAAAGACTAGCTCCCTGGACTCCGAGGCTTCATGCTGTCGGCTCAGCAACATCTTTTTGCCAGCAAGGAAAACAAAAACAAAAACAAAAACAAAAACAAAAACAAAAAGCCATCCAGTTGCAGAGCTCAACCCCAAACAACATAACTTGCACCTCCTGAATGAAGACCGTCTAAAACCAAGATGACAGTGAATCTGAAAAATTCTTTAGCCCAGGATCCCTGAAAACCAAGTTTTCCATTCCTGTTAGCTTCAAAGGTGTTTGCTCAGAAAGTCTGTCTTTCCCCCTGGCTTCCTCCCCCTCTTTGGCTGCACCCCCTCTTTAGTCTTTGTGATAAGGGTTCTCAGGGCAGAGAAGAAAGCTGTTCTCTCACAGGGTGAGATGACTTCCCTCCTGGAGAGCCAGTCTTTAAGCAGGAAGGCACAAAGGTCTGGGAGATCTCCAGCTTGACGCCTGCTCACTGCAGGGAGCAAAGGAGGAGGTTGGGACAGCAGAGGCAAAGCCAGAAGAGAGCCAGGATGCTCTGTGCTCCTACTTGGCCAGTGAGTGATTAACTCTAGTTATTGAGAGGTTATTGGGAGGCTGTTGGTCACACCACCCACATCTCCCAAACAGGGCTATAGTCAGGGCAGTAACCTCCCTGTGACCCTTTTTTAATGAGAAAGGTTTGACTGGAGCCTGCCAGAATGTGCCTTTGGGGCACAGGGACATATTCTTATCCTCCTGCCGGCTCCACATTCCACCATTAAGGCCGAGGTTCGTGCAATGGTAACAATGAAAGGAATTGAACAGAACCATCATCAGATGCAATACCTTACCAGATTTGAGTTACAGCATGTGTTTTAATTTAAACACCGGTGACACCAACGGAAAGATGGCCTGACACTTTCTAAGATCTAGCTGTCTGGCAAGGTTTGCCTGTCTGTCTGTTTAGACTTGGGAAGACTGGCTTCCCAAGGAACGAACAGAAACCAGTGTGGAAGGATAGCCATAAATTTCAACCGTTCTAGGATAGCTTGAACAGTTTGAGTGTGACAAATAAATTGTAAGTCAAGCCTGTACCCAAATGAAATCTCTTAGGAAAGGCCAGCTTACTTCAGCATAGCACACCCCTTACCTTCTCCACGCATCTCATTCCTTACACCATGTTCCTTTCATTTTTCTTCACAGAACTTAATCCTGCTCATGCTTAGACTGCATAACATGAGTTTTCTTTAATGTTTTCCTTGCAGCTTCTGAGATGGATCCCCAGGGCCTCACATGAGCTCAGGGAGGGCTCTTCTACCCTGAGCTACAATGACACACTTGTTATAGCTCTGTGTGGGGGGGGATGTCACATGCCTCCCATTGGTCTCAAATTCTCTATGAAGCCAGGGATGACCTTGAGTTTCTGACCTTCCTGCCTCTACTTTGAAAGTACTGGGATTACAGGTGTGCGTGCCCCTTGTCTGGTCCATTATACGTTTCTTTTATTAGCTTCATCGCCACCCTGAGTGGATGTTCCACCTTGTTTTTTTGTTCAAAGTCTCAAACAGTACCTGGCTCTCCTTAGGCACCCAAATGCTTCTGTTTGGTGAACTGAATGAAATAACGGTGACTTTTCTATGTTTAGACACTGATGTTAATAGCATCATAGTCTAGAGTAGAGGCCACCTCTTCTACTCTCATTTCACATATTTGAGAAGCTTGGTACCCATGGAGGGAAGTGACAAGCAAGATCTCAGGGATGTCAATAGCGAAGACAAAACTGAGCTCAGGTCTGCTGCAAGTAGCTCACTCCACATTGTACAAGGAGACAGGAATCCTGTAGGAAGCAAGCACATCAGAAGCATATGGAATCCTGGAGGCTTCCAGATACAACGCCTTCACCTGCCCAGTAATTATCACCCTTCAGCATTCCTCCATGCGGTGAGCTCTTTCTTGTTCTAGGCCTCTCTTGTGCTATGAATCTCTCTCCTCTCCATGGTCACATAGCTGGGTGCTTTTCATCTATCAAGGCTTAAGTTTAAAAAGCTTGTATAAAGTGCCCAGTTTTCTAAAGTGGGGCAGGGGGCTCTGATGATGTCCCGAACAGGAAATGAAGGATCTTCCATTTCTTTGTGCATTGTCACTGTCTGTTTTGCCTACATGGGGTCCCAGGGTGGCATTTGTGCAATTATTTTGTTTTGTTCTTTTTTTTCTTTTCTTTTGAGGCAGGGTTTCTCTGTGTAACAACCCTGGTTACCCTGAAACTTGCTTTGTAGATCAGGCTAGCCTCCAACTCAGAGAGATCCACCTGTCTCTGCTTCCCAAGTGCTGGGATTACATAAGTGCGCCACTACTACCCAGCTGCAACATTTAATACATGAATAGATTTAATAAGTTGTAGCTCATCAAAAATTTGGCTGATGCATTTGTAAAAAAGCAATTAACAGCAGGTTTCTGGTTTCCAGATTTTATAGCACTTCAGAAATATATAGAATTACTCTAGGCTGACTATTTGTATTCAAAATGCTGGGGACAAAAAAATGTTTCAGATTTGTGATGTTTTTAAATTTTGAACACACACACACAAACACAAATAAATGAGTAAATAAGATTGTATAACTTCAATATAACTATCTGCATATACACATATATACATTTGATACTATAATATGCACATAAACACATACACACATATATAGGAAAAGCCTGAGGTATACCTCAGGGGCAAAACTTTTGCCACTTCAAAATAAATTAGCAAACAAGCCATCTATATAGTAAATACGTAGTTATCTGATGCAGTTAATTAAAAGTTTAGGTTTATGAAGAGAATTTAAACTTTTATGTATTTAAAGCAACATAGTACTTCTCAAAACTAATATTGCTTATGAGCTATTAAAAGCAAAAAAAGCTGGGTGGGAGACTGTCTAGACACAGCTGAGAAAGACGTACTGGGTGGCTCCAGTCACAGCTAGAAAAGGCAGCCCTGAAACCCATTACAAGGAAAGGCAGGGAACCATTGAATATTTTACATGCTGTTCCCACTGTTTGATTAGAGTTCTACCTAATGTTACAAGTTTACAACAGTAAAATTCAAAGGCCACTCCAATGTGAGCAATGATCTTACAATTCCTATTTCATTTTCCCAGCTAGTACATTAACTACCAGCCTAAAGGCAAGGAGGCTCTGTTATCTGTAGGCAACTTCACAGGAGAAGGATTTCAGATGCTTTGCTGAGAGACCGGCCGCAAAACCAAGGACTAAGGGCCACATGATGAGAGCAGAACACAAAATACCTTTGGCCCAAAATGATTCTCGATGGTGAAAACGACACTGAGCAAGGTTCCTGGAGGTGTTTTGTTATGCATTATCATTGACAAACACAAATGAATTGGGATTCCTGCAAGATTCCCGAAGGAAGCTAGGACAAGCATTTCACATCCAGAGTTTAAGACCGGCCTGGACTACATAGTGAAATACCTTTTGTTGTTGTTGTGTTTAACTATCAAAAGAAAAAGAAAAATGTTTTGGTATAAGTAGTTCAAGGTAAGTTCTGGAAAGCAGCCTTGAACTTCTGTGAGGCTGAAGTAGGTGAAGTCAGACCACCAGGCTCATTTCTGCCAGGGAGACATTTCTTTTGGGCCCTGGGTAGAGGACAATGACGGCAGGAAAGGGCTGGATTGGGAACAAGCTCTGGTGTTCATAGTGTTCCATTCTCAGTCCCTTCACAGTAAATATTAATGCATACAAATCAAGAATTCATTCGAGAATGCATGCTCCTGCTGTAATGTTTTTATTACAGCGCTCGCTCTCTGCTCACTCCTTCTCTGCTCTTCCCTATGCGCTCTCTCTGCCTGTCTATGGCTACTGGCCATGGCTGTCAGCCATTACCTCTGTTCCTCTTCTCTCTTAGTCTCCCTACTCTGCCGGGCCCTATAATAAACTAGTCAATATGTCTCATCCGCCTCTTTTTTCTCTTTTTCTTTATTTTTAATTTAAACAAAAACATAACACCTGCCGAATTGCTAAACTATTACCCTTACAAAGAAGGCGGCTGACTCCTGGCTCCTATGTCCTTTTCTACAGGCATGCTACACAGGCTCTTGACATCCTGTCTGGAGAGTAAGAAATACTACAGTATCTATTTCTAATTTGCTTACAGCCATCTGTTTTCAAGGTGGAGTTGGAGAGCTGGCAGAGACACCGTGTTATAAACAGCTTACCTTAAAGGGCCAGTGCATTCTTATAATTTTTTTCCTACTTAGGGGAAGTGCACCAGACAGAGTTTAGTAACAATGTCTCCGTGAATAACTGATATATTCTAAGGACCTTTTACCTTCAAAAGTGCAAAAAGATACTTAGGCTTGCTGTATCTGGAAGACTACAAGATTTGGAAAATGTTCTGTGAGATGTGTTCAAGGATGACTATGCTGGTTTTCTTGTTTGTATCAACATTTAATGTTTAAGTGCAAATAATCTCAATGTAGTTATTGGTGGTACAGCGCAGTGACAGAATTCATGCTGAGTTCAAGCCCCAGCATCAGCAATAACGATGATGCAATTTCAGGTAGTAAATGTTGACAGATATCCAAATGACTACAAAGACTTACTATAGGATTGTCTAGGTTTTGATTTTGGTGCCAGTCACCTTAGCTTTTCCCATCATTTCATTCACAAGACTTCATTCCCACTTGCCACACACATTTTCTGAACCAGGGCCTGACACAAGTGTGGCTCTTTATATTTTAATTTTAAAGAAAACACCCTTAAATATTTTCCTATCTCTCACATAAAATCTCCTAGACACATTTCCCATAATTGCATAAGTATCCCTGAGACAGCTAGGTGGCTAGTCACTCTACCCTTCAACACATTCTCTCAGATGACTCTAGACTGTGTCGAGTTGACAATTAAAATTTACCAGGATGTCATCTCTCACATTTTACTCAGCCGTTATTTGTTTACACAGTGTGAGTACAAAAGGAAGCAAGCTTACTGCTACTCACAACCTACTAATTCCAAGTTAGAGGTTTCTGGGAAACCTTCAGAATGCCATTCTCCATCTGCCATAGTCCAACTGCTGTATGTTCGAAGAGTGCTTTCAAACTGAAAACAAGAATAACAACAACAAAAACAAAACAAAACAAAACTCCACTGTTTGCCTGACTATGATTTCAGTGCCTGGGAACTCCAGAAAAAACTTAGTTTCAAAAGGGACAAAAATGCAACATCTTTTTGTCAGTTAAATCTGAACAGACCCAGGGCAAACAATGAATTTATATGCTCATGCTCTTCTCCCCTAGACAGCAAGGCTTTCATATCACCTTTGGATATAAAAGGGCCCTAAGTGTGCCCTCACTGAACTGCTGTCCTTTGGCTTACATTTATTCATAAGAACAAACGTTTCCTAGGGACTTAGATCCAAGCTAGGGCCAGTCACCATACTCCTAAGAGTTCCTTGTATAGATATGATCACTGTTACTTCTCCCTATCTGGGGCCCATGGGAAGACTATAAAGCCAACCCAATACAAAAGCCTGTGGATGACCCAAGGCAATTATTTTTCATATCTACTCTTTTCCATGTATGTATGTGTACATATGTGTATTATGTGGTCATGTGTGTGCATTTTGCGGCTGGGGGGTGAAGCAGGGTTTCCTATTGATCCCAGAGCTTTCTGATCTGCTTATTCTAGGGATCTCCCGACTCTGCCCCACAAAGCTGAGATTGCAGGGGGGCTGCTATGCCTGCCTCACTTCTGTTTTGGTTCTGAGGATTCGAACTTTAGTTCTCACACTTGCGTAGTGAGTACTTTACCTACTAACCCATCTCCCTTAGGCCCAGGGCAATGTTCTTTTCTGTTTTGAAGAGCAAAATTGCAGCCAAACTTAGAATTAAAAAAAAAATATCCCGAATATCCTTAAAGAGCATGATTGTCAATATTTTCACTCATAAAAATATCAGAGAGCAGGGCTAGAGAGGTGAGGTGACTCAGAGGTTAAGAGCACTGGCTGCTCTTCCAGAGCTCCAGAGTTCACTTTCCAACACTCACATGGTGCCTCACAAACATCTGTAATGAGATCTGGTACCCTCTTCTGGCCTGCAGGCATATATGCAGGTAGAACACTGTATAATAAATAAATAAATAAATAAATAAATCTTTTTTGAAAAGGTATCAGAGAGCAAGGAGCCCTGTGGACATTCTGCTGGACCTCTCATATTATAGTCAATCAAACTAAGGCCCAGAGGCAAACACTGCTGGGCTAGTTACTAGTAAACTCCAGATGCTAATTAACCAAAAGCCGAAACAGTTATAAGTCTATGCTGGCCTGGCTCCAGCTCCATGAAGGAACTCTCATCTTGCTTTACCTATGTGGCACATGCCACACAAACTAGAAGGCAAGCAACCATCACCGGGCTTAGAAGCCAAGTACCCTGATCCTAAAGGGTCATAAACCATCTTTCACTCCATTTTTTGAGACCGAAGTATTGATGAATCTTCTCTAATCCCACAGCTCATTCTAACTTTCTAAATTCATGAACTGAAAGTTGCTTTTAATTATATATAAAATCACTTATCACAAACTACATACTGCAATTTCTGTAAAGACAGACCCAGACAGACGTGGATAACCCTCAACCAACAAACATGGTAGGGTTCATGGAGCTTTCATTTGTTCAGTATGTTCTCCTTCCCTCCCTCCTTTTTCTACTCTCTTTCTCTCTCTTTCTTTCTCTCATCTATCTGTCTGTCTGTCTGTTTTTCTCCCTGTACTAAAGATTGAACCCAGGGCCTAAACCACACTAGGGAAGTGCTCTACTGCTGAGCTACATTCTCAGCACTCAAACCGTTTCCTAATGTGACTCATTCCTTACAGAATGAAAAGCAAAATTTTTTTTCTTTTCATATTTTTTCCAAGACAGGGTTTCTCTGTGGTTTTGGAGGCTGTCCTGGAACTAGCTCTTGTACACCAGGCTGGCCTCAAACTCACAGAGATCCACCTGCCTCTGCCTCCCAAGTGCTGGGATTAAAGGCCTGTGCCACCACCACCTGGCTGAAAGGCAAAATGAACTGAACATTTTTAATATGTAACCCCCCCCCAAAGTATGCTTAATATAACTCCAGGAAAAGGTAACTGTGGGACACGAGGCTTAAAGACTGCCATCAGTTAGTTCTGGTTTCAAATCTCAGCTCCCTCCTTCTGGCTCCATTCTGTGGCATTTCTCAAGTCTACACCTTGTCCAGCACTAGTCAGGGTGCCTGAGAGATGGATCTCACTGTAGGGAGAGCTCTTCTTGTCTTAGACACTAGTGTATGGTCCAGTCCAGGAATAGTCTCACTGAGCCACATACCCTTAATGCGCCTGACATTGACACCATTTGCAATGTTATTTCTTCTAAAGCAGTTAGTTAAGACCATGGCATCAGTCTCACAGAGAATGAATTAAGAACATGTGCCATGGATTCAGCCAACAAGGAGAGCACTGAGCCTCGGTGAGGGCTTTGAGCATCAAGGGAGGAAGGGAGGAAATCAGAGACGACAACCATTACATTCCTAGGAATGGGCTGGCCTGCAGGTTCTCAAGCTTCCAGAAAATTCCAGAGGCCAATATAAAGTAGAACCTCTCAGTTATGACTGCACAGAACATTTGAGTGTGGAAGATTGTCCCTGATCTCCCCAGCATAAGTGACAGATACCAATCCCCACAGGTACAATTGTGGGACTTAAGCACTCTCATCTCTCTTTGTGGACAGGACAGGAATACAGGAGGATGAAGGCACCCAGAGGCCAGCCACCAGCCACTTGGCAGTATGTCTACTTTCAGCAGAAAAAAAAAAAAAATGCCCAGTCCCCTGCAGGTCAAAGCTCTACTCCCCTGAAAGAACAGAGCCCATCTTTGCCTCAGGCAGTCTTTTCTACTTAGTTGCTTTGCAAATTAGGATGAGGATATGGAAGCTAGGCCTAAGATTAGCAGGCAGTCTTCCCTCTACAGGCCTTTAATTCAGACACCACAGTACAAAGCTCTTCACCTTCACTGTCCTTCACATCCCAGGGATCCAGCTTTCCAGCGGGCTTGTTAAAATCTGGGACACGCAGTCAGCAGGTGGTGGTGAGGATGAGATGTCACAGGAAAGCACAGCACAAAGAACTAAAAGAAGCTCCTGTACCTGGGGAGTCTCTCTAACTGAATGGTAAAGAGGTTTCTGAGGGACTGCAGGAACCATTTGAAGTGACAAACTGAGGTGGACAGGGAGGATGGGAGGAATGGGATGGTTTTGAGGGATAAGACTCCGTGTGACCACGACTGACTGAATTTAGTGGCTGTATTCCCTTTGGGCAGGTCTCTCTCTCTGTGTGTCAACAGTGTTTGACAAAGAGTGGGTGCTCGATGAAGAGCTATAGGGGAGCCATGTTCACTAAGAATATAGCTTCATAAAGAAAATGTTGAAATTTTAAAATTGGTCATTTATTTATTAATTTTGAGACAAGTCTTGTGTAGCTGGCCTTGAACTCTGACCCTCCTGCCTCCACTTTCCAGGTGCTAGGATTACAGGAATGCACCCCCAAGCTCAGATGAGGTTTTTGTTTGTTTTTATTTATCTTAAGGAAGAGTTGTTAAATTTTTTATTTGAGCTGGGCAGTGGTGGCACTCAGTTTCGATCCCAGTACCCAGGAGGCAGAGGCAGGAGGATCTCTGTGAGTTCAAGACTAGCCTGGTCTACAGAGTGAGTGCCAGGACAGTGAGGGCTACAAAGAGAAACCCTATCTGGGAAAAAACAATATAAAGAGGAAAAAAAAAAAACAACAATTATTTGAAAATACGAAATTTTTTCTTTCCTGTTGACTAGTTAAGTTCCTTCCTTTTGTCTTGCAAATAAGTGGGACAGATTCTGGGGAAAGCCAGGCCAGAATGGTACCTTTATAAAGATGCTTGGATATGATGGGGATGAGGGCAGGTGGAACCATAATAAAAGAGAGACTGTATTCCTAACATTCTGTCATGCCAGGATGTGCCTTAGTTTGGGGTATGAATCTGACATCTATTTGTTTTATTGTCTTCTTTTTGAGACAGGGTCTTACTCTACAGCCCAAGTTGGCCCCAAACTCATGAGTGCTAGGATTATAAGTGTGAGCTGCCATGTTCAGCTTACGTTTCTTGACAGAGCATCAATAACCAGAGTGAAACAACATGAAGAGATGGAAGACTGCGTCAAAATGTGGCAAAGCATATGCTTTGCATCCTCATGCAGATCTAGCCTAATTCCGTTTTTTAAAGTCTTCCTCCAGCACTCCATGTCTCAACCGATTTTATACTTACCTGAGCTTCAAGGCCATTACCTACCCAACATAAGTTCTGTGAAACATCAGAAGTGATAGTTAAGTGAGTTGGGCAAAGATCTCTGTCGTCCAAGTCTTAGGAGACGTAGGACAATAGTTAAGGGATGAGAGTGACAGTGGAGAAGGTGGGTGCTGTAAGGAGCCTTGTAACCAGGCAGGCAAAGGCCTGGCTGAAAGATTAAAAAGAAAGGGAGCATAGGCCCATTGCTCAGCCATTGTAGATAGAGTGAGAATGTGTGGAGTGTGGCAAAGTGTGCTTAACAAGATTTAGCAAACCATTTAAGGACCAGCTCAGAACTGGGAACTTTAGAGTGTACCATGACTCTATGTCCTGGAACTCTCCTTTGCTAACCTGAAACAACCAGTCCATCAAGCTGAGTGCCACCTGTTTTGTAACAGGACACCGGGCCCTCAGGAGATTTGACAGCCTGGATCCATTGGAACAGAATTCACTGCAGGAGAGGTATCCCCTGCTATGAGCCTATTGTCTGTGGTTCTTAGGATTGTTTGTTTATGCTTGTGTGTGTTACTTTGACATAATGTGAAGTAAAACTTATATACTCAAAACCAACTCACTGAGTTTGTCATTCCTCCCAGGTCAAAACCTGGTAAGGGCTCGAGACAGGTGTGTTTCCCAAGTATTTATTCATTCTCATATTCGTATTCTCTTTCTCTCTCTGCCCCTCCCTCCTCTCCTTCCCTTCCCCCTCTCCCCTGCCCTCTCCCATCTCTTCTCCAGGGCCTCATTGTATAGCCCTAAACTAGCCTCCAATTCACAGTCTTCCTGCTACAGTCTCTGAGCACCAGGATTATAGTTTTATATCATTGTGCTGGTTACTTTTTGTCAACCCGACACAAGCTGGAGTCATCTCTAAAGAGCGAACTTCCATTGAGAAAATAACTTCCATCACACAGGCCTGTAGGCAAGTCAATGGAAGCATTTTCTTGATTAGTGATGGGTGTGGGAGGGCGCAGTCCACTAAGGCAGTGCCACCCTGGGCAGGTAGTCCTGTGTGCTATATGAAAGTAGACTGAGCAAGCCATGAGGAACAAGCCAGTAATCCACGTTCCTCCACAGCCTTGCATCAATTCCTGCCTGCAGATCCCTGCTTTGACTTCCTGCCTCAGCTTCTCTTGATCATGGCCTGTAACCTGTAAACCAAATAAACCCTTTCCTTTTGGTCATGGTTCCAAACTAGGACAACCATCATGCCAGCTTCTAGTCAGCATGTTTGTTTTTTATCATTTGTGGATGCCAGATTTTATGTAGATACACACACACACACACACACACACACACACACACACACACGTCAGTAGAAGTGAAACTCTCTAGAGGTATTAAAGGGACTGATGGCAGGAGGAGGAAGGGGAGGGGAGGGTCATATGGAGGGAGCATGATCAAAGTACATTACAGACTAACACGAAAATGCTCTGTGAAATCCAACACTATGTACAATGAATATATGCCACTAACAAAGAGGAATGGGGAGGAATCACTTTCAGATAATGTGATAATTACAGAGAGGCAGATGTATTTGTCTACCACATGAGTCAGTTTTAAGGCTCTTTGTTTTTCCTGGTTAGGCTATACCAAAACCAATACTTTTCTCTATTATGTATCCAGACCAAACCAATATACTGACTGAGTCTAACAGCCCTATGAAGACGTTTACTTAATATTTAACTAAGGCTAAATTACGGATTCTCCTTCAGAGGGATGGGACAGAATCCCAGATGCCTGACTCTATTGCCTTGCGTGCAGGTCGTAGGGGGTTTCAGTCTGGCTATTGTTGGTTCCGCTAAAAGACTCATTAATCTCAAGTGAGAACCAATTTAACAAGCGGAGAAATCTTTTGAAGTGGCTGGTGGGAGCAGTTTAAGCAAAGGATTAGGAGACAAGCACATTTCGAGCCATCTTTTGGCTCTACAAAGTTGACCGCAGGCCAGGGGGTGTGAGGTGCAGGCCCTCTCCCACACCCCTCTAAGCAGGTGGCAAGCTCCTCTGTGAGCCAAGCAGGAGGTAGTCGTCCGCTCTGCAGTGAGGTGCAGCACTGCTTTATAAACCATACCCACACCCTTCCGCAGACCCTACCAGGCTCGTAGGCGTGGGTTAAATGTGGGGTTCAGAGCTGCTCTGTGCTACTGCTATCAGCTAGCTGGGTGTGAGTAATCAGACAGGGAAAGGAACGCTGTAATTTAACCTGAGCTCTCCATTGTAAGCTCATTTGTTCAGAGAGCTCAGGATCCCAAGGGCTCCCTGGAAAGAACATTATGCTTTTCTGGTTTCCCTTATTGCCAAGCTGTGGCATCAACAAAAAAGAAAACCAAAATGGTGTACACTTGCCAAGTCATTAAGCTTTTTCTAAACTTCCCTTTCAATCGTATTGTGTACAAGCATCAGACAATGCACAAATTATTTAACACTAAGTTCAGGATTGATTTCAAGAGAACTGTTTGATATTGAGAGGGACTCATGATACAAGACAAAAATCAGTGAAGACAGCCTAGCACTTTACAAAAGTGTCACTACATCTATGCCATTCCACCCAATTTTATGCTATTTTTCTTCCTCCTGCACACCACGGAGGGACCTCTTTAAAATGTCACATACATAACATATGTGTGATCCCTGGACAAGCCTCCAGGGATCTCTGGCTGTGTCCTTCCAGCTTAAATAGTGGAGACTGCAGGCTAGAGTCACTAAGCGCCTTGAACAGGGTTTCAACTCTGGGTTTCATCACTGTGGTAGTCTGAATGTAATTGGCCACCATAATCTCAGAGGGAGTGGCAGTATTAGAAGGTGTGGCTTTACTGGAGTGGGTGTGGCCTTGTTAGAGGAAGTGTGTCACTGTGGGGGTGGGCTTTGAGGTTTCCTATACTCAGGAAACAGGCCAGTGCATCAGTTGGTTTTCTGTTGCCTGCAAGATGTATCACCCTCAGCTCCAGCAACACCTCTGCTCACACGCTGCCATGCTCCCCACCATGATGATAATTGACTGAACCCCTGAAACTGTAAGTGAGCCCCCTCAACTAAATGTTGACAATCACCCAAGTCTCTTGTTCCAGAGCCTGATCCATGGCACTGGTAGCCCTTTCCATCATCTATCCACTACCCCACCCACGTTGTTTGCACCAAGAACAGCCGGTCTAAGGGACTGGCCAGACATGGATGGGTCTGTGGGACTGAACTATATAATGAGCTTCCTACGATTGTCTTGAAACATTGCTAGCTGGTAGCAGGAGGTTAAGAGGAGATAGTCACTCAGGAGCTGCACCTGACAACCAATCCATTCCCTATTGTCAGTCCTTGGAGGCCGTGGTTCCTGGATTCCCTATACGCTTAGAACACACCCCACTTCTCTGAATGAGTCTGAGTGGCCTGTGTTGCTGAAAATAAAATCACACTACCCGAGTCACATCAGCCAGTTGTTGCTTTTAGGAGCATGAACACCTGCCCCAGCCTCCAAGCTGTGATGGTGGTGTGAGCAAATTCTCTTCTCCCCTCATCAGGGACTTGTCTTGCTTCTGATCAGGGAGATATGATCAAAAGCCATGAATCATTAGGGGAAAAGTTGGATCTGCTTAGAAACTGCCAGAATCAAGAAAGGGCTTATACTATTCTCAGAAAAATGGAAATGGTTTAGATATGGTTAGACATGCCTCTACACACATGCGGACATTTGCAGGCACATGCATATACTACACACACACACACATACACACCCATACACATGCCCATGCAAAAGAACAACAACAACAAAAACCCACAAACAAAAAACAAAACATCAACCTAGGACTTTCTCCCAAACATGGCTAAGGGATAGGATACCAAAGAAACAGCAGGAGGGGTCTTGCGGTACACCTGGACTTGTCACAGCTGTCTCCTATGTTACTCCCTAGGCAGGGACTTCACCTAGGATGTTTTGATTTCTACAGTGTATTTAGAGTTATTGCGGGGCTGGAGAGATGGCTCAGAGGTTAAGAGCACTGACTGCTCTTCCAGAGGTCCTGAGTTCATTCCCAGCAACCACATGGTGGCTCACAACCATCCATTATGAGATCTGGTGCCCTCTGCTGGTGTGCAGATATACATGGAAGTATACATAATAAATAAATAAGATCTTAAAAAAAGAAAAAAAGAGTTATTGCTTCCCAGTGCTCAGGATTTCTGGTCTACAGCCCCCAGTAAGATTTTGACCAAATTTTACTAATATAGCCCACACCCCACAGGGGTTCTTATAAAGCTCCTTTGTTCCCTTCTCATTATCTTACCTCTCTTCTAGCCTATTTACTTATAGGAAGGAATACATCAAAGAATATGAAGTCCCAGGTTGATCTGGTTTTTGCAAACAAGATGCACTTACATTTTATGCTCTTTTTTCCAAAGTAGACTAGCCAGCAAATTCTCCTGCAAGTAGTTTTAAGGAAGAAAGACTGCCTGTGCAGGATACTTGAGTACCAAGGCAGGTAGTCACCTTAGATGTGTCTGTGCTAAGTAAATAGTAATAATGACAAAATACTTACAACCCATATCATGACCAATCTTCTGGACAAATAAGGATCAATATTCCAGTGGGTGAATGGGAGAAATGTGATGTAGAACACTTCCTGACCCAAGGCGGCTGAAAACCGGAACAGGTAATAGTAGAAATAATTCTTCACGATGGGCTTTTCTACGTAAGCCTGTAAGACAAAGGCCAGCAGTTCCTGAGTTCATTCAGCATTTCTGGAAAAACTCGCCTGAAACTCACCACCAGGGTGCTGCCTCCTTCTGTTAACACCAGCCTGTATCATTTCTGAACATCTGTCAGCCCCGGCTTGTCAACAGAAGCATAGCAGACATAGGGTTTTTGTTGTTGTTGTTTGTTTTGTTTTTAAGACTAAATATATAACATCAAAGGCAGTTGTACCAGGAGAAGCTCCCTTCTCCCTCCATACATCTGTGTACACACATAAAACAAACCAGAGCCTCTGTCTTGTGTGTCTAGAAGGCTAGAAGCCTGCAGGAGATCCAGAGAGGGCCAGTACCATATAGGTTCCTGAAATTCAGAGGAGAAAATGGTGCTTCTCTCAAAGATGTCCATTCATCCCATCCAAGTACCAACTAGGGCTAACCCTGCTTAGTGAGATCAGGTGAGAGCAGACACATGCAGGGTGGTATAGCTACAGACTCCGTTCCTTAGGCTCTAGAACATACGAATACGTAGCCTTACAGAACAGAAGAACATTGCAAAAACAATCCATGTGGGCTCCGTAGTCACAGGGATCCTTCACAAGACGGAGTGAGGGTGTGGCACCAAGCTTTTTGGCATGTCTTCCAAGCTCATGAGCCCATTTAGACTGTTGGGTGTGTCTTTTCCTTTCTTAATAAACTATCTCTATTTCCAACACTTACGATAAAAAGGAAGGAGGAGGCAGAAATGTCAGAATCAAAGAGCCGGTGGAAACACTGCACAGCTAGTTTTGAGGATAGAGGAAGGGGCCATGAGCCAAGGAGGGCAAGGCGTGCATTCTCTGAAAGCTTAAAGTAAGGAAACAGACTTCTCTCCTGTCTCCAGAAGGAATTGGGACCTTGATGGCACAATGACTTCAGTCAGTAAAGATCCATTTTAGACTTCTCACTACCAATGTCTGAGAGATTAAGTTCCTGTTGCCTTAAGCCACTAAATTAGTAGTCACTAGTTTCAATAGCAATAGATCAGTCACCCAGAGGCTTTGGAAGAAGCACGTGCCTCTACACTTTAGTTCACCTTTTAAATAGGACTTAAATGACGTCACACCACAGGGATGGTGCCAAAATGCAGTCAGTTTACATGGGGAATGTTAAATTATTCTCCCATTTTGTCACCTCCATGCCATCACCTTATCCTGGAACAGGTAGAAGGGAAAACTGCCAGGACTAAGCAGATAATGCACCTTGATACAAGGTGTGACTGATTTGTTAGCTTGTCACAATCTAGACTCTACATTGTGCTGGCCTGTGGGCATGCCTGTGTGGGATTGACTTTAATTAAATCAGGTGATGTGGGAAAGCAAGTTCACTGTGGGCAGCACTATTCCCTAGCTGTGGAGTCCTGAGCTGTTTAGTAGTGGAGAAATGGAACTCAGCATAAGTAAGCAAGGATGTTTACATTCATTCTCTCTGCTTTTGACTCTGTCTTCACTACCTCACAACAACGATTATAACCTAGATTTGTAAAGCTGAAATAAACCATTTTCCCCATATTTGCTTTTTGTTACAGTATTTTGTCACAGCAACAAAAATGAAAGTAGAACACATGGTAAACACTTTTATATTATGGCATATTAGTAGCAAATTTAACGATAAAACATTTCACTTTGGGGCCGGGCGTTGGTGGCGCACGCCTTGTAATCCCAGCACTCGGGAGGCAGAGGCAGGCGGATCTCTGTGCGTTCAAGGCCAGCCTGGTCTCCAGAGCGAATGCCAGGATAGGCTCCAAAGCTACAGAGAAACTCTGCCTCGAAAAATCAAAAAAAAAAAAAAAAAAAAAAAAAAAAAACCAAAACAACAACAACAAAAAATTCACTTTGTTAAGTGAACAACAAAAATCTCTTTTCTCTCCATTTCTGTCTCTCCCCTCCCTCTTTTCTGGTCTCACTAAGTATGCAACCTAAGCTGGCCTGGAACTCTCTATATCACACCGTTGCTTCAAACCTCACAGTAATCTTCCTAGGCTTTCCAAATGCTAGGATTACAGGTGTAAGGCATGATGCCAGATTTAAAAAGTAGAATTTTAATGCTACTGGAAGTCATACACATTACAAAACTGAAACACAAAACACTGAACACGAGGAGGGGACACAGCATTAGACTGGGAGGCCTCATAAAGACTTACAGGTTTGAAATTTGTTTCTTTTTATGCCAAGTCAGAGGTCTTTGACTCCTCAGGGGAAAAAGTCTTCTGCATTTATTCTGGAGACAGTCACCCCCTGCCTATAAGATTCAGCTGCTACACTGTGATCTGGGGATATTCTAGAGAGAAGGTATGGCAGGAATTCTCATCAGCTGAGGGGCATTGTGGAGGATAATTTGGAAGTAATAAAATTCTAAAGGGCTAGTGTTTTGGAGAACTTAAAAACAATACTTTTATATTTTAGGCATTAAAAAAAGGAGACCTTGAAAATTGCACAACTATAGCTACACTCGATACTGTTGGCCAGGTTTGCATCTCTCTTCTTTTCCTCTTTGAGAGGTTCTGGTTTTCATCCCAGCATCCCAGCCTCCCCAACAGCATCCTGGAGCCCAGGGGCAAAGTTCAATGTTTTTTACATCAGGAGGGAATCTGGAGTCATCAGAACTGGAGTCAGTCAAGGTTAGTGTGAGAATTTAGTCTCAAGTCAAGAGTGCACCAGGATTGCCTTGAATATGGTTCCTGGTAGCAGTGGCACACCCTGTAGGTTAAAAGGGGAATAGTCCTCACTCACAGGGGTGAAATTTACTTGTAAGTGAATTCAGAGAGAATGGAAGTAGAGCAACTCTAAACAAGAAAGAGAATGACACACGAGAGGAGTTTTTTAGTAACATCTCTGGTATATACATAACTAAATAACTTGAAAGCCAAGTTTTACCACTGGAGTCTTAGTTACAGGTACATGGTAAATGCTTATCTTTTTATAAACAGAATCTGAGTTTCTGAGCTGGGCATGTGGTTCACTGACTGAAGCATTTGCTGTGCCAATAGCCTGAGGACATGAGTGGAGAGCTCTAGAACCCACATAGAGCCAAGCGCTTTATGAACATGGGTAATCCCAGCACTCCTGTGGTAAGATGGAAGGCAGAGACAGGAGAGTTCAGAAGCTCCTGGACCAGGGACCCTACAGCACACAGCAAGGGACAATAAAGAAATGCAGTCTCAAACATGGTGGGAGGTGAGGACGGATGCTCCAGGTTGTTCCACACGACCACCGTGGCACAGGTGCACACTCATTCACACAAACACAGATGTTATTTTATATTTTAAAATAGGAGAGTCTGAATTTCCCTTGAAGGAGATATCGGTGTAGAGAGCTTTATGGTAGCTTAGGAAAGAACCAGAATTCCATTTCCTGTGTGTGTGTTGGTCTCCTCTGGGAACCACTACAGAGACAAGAACAAGGGTTAGAAATAGAGATGGTGGGTAAAGGGGATGAGAAGAGGGACAACAACTACTTTCCTGTTCCCAGCTTGCCACATGTAAGGGACCCTTTAGCCCAGGTGTTTGGGCACCGTTTGAGGTCCTGGTCTAGGAGACAAAGATCAGTATGTCGTGTTACAGACAAGAGTGAGGCAGTACTGAGCATGAACATGCAGGTTGACAGAGAACAGCTCTTAAAATGTTTGAATACTTGTCCTTGGCGTGTGACTTCTGTTTGTCCTTGTCTGTACTGTGATTTTCCCCCCTTCCAGTTTAATACATGCTAGGGCTTTTCTGTTATTAAAACAAAAGCCAAATGCTTTTTAGTTGCATATCATCTGTCACACAGCCAAATAAGAATGACTGTCTGGTAAACAAGGGTGATAAAATGGAAATTATCCCCACAGGCATTATTCCAGACTGCAAAATGTCATTGATTTTTCTCATTAGTGTGTTTTATGGATTGCTTGTGTTTTCCTAGGGCATTTTAGAGTGTGTGTGTGTGTGTGTGTGTGTGTGTGTGTGTGTGTGTGTGTGAGAGAGAGAGAGAGAGAGAGAGAGAGAGAGAGAGAGAGAGAGATCTCAGTTTCCTAATCACATCTTTCCTGTTGGACCATGAATTCTCCAAACGCTCATTCCCCTCCATCAGGGTACCCATCATGGTGATACAGGGGAGCTGCTGGTGTTTACAGGTATCCCATCGTCTGAAAGGCTACAGTAAGTAAGAAGGTGTGAAGGGACCAGGGTGGCTGCCCAAGTGAGACAGCCAGAGGCCAGAACAAATGGCTTCTTGACTCAGCTCTATTCAGAATATCTGAACAGTCAGTGTTTTGTTTTCTAAACACGAACCCAGGAGTCCTAAATGCCAAGGATAGTCACCCAGGTCAGTGTGGCTGAATTATAAGAAGGGCAGACCCAGACAGCAGAAAGGCGAATGTCCAGCAGACCTGGCAGCCTGCCCAGGCTTTCAGAGGAGGAACACCAGAAATGGCTTTTAGTCCAACTGAAGTGTGACCTTGGGGAAATCCGTTTGCTTTTCTGACCCGTACTGGCCTTAATTGTGAAGATGTAAAGGACAAAGTAGGTTGGCTCAGTTTACTTATTTTTAAGCATCTACCCGCAAGCTATGTCCCTCACCATCACTCTTGAGACCAAGTATTGCTACTTTCAAACTGACATCCTCCTGCTGTGTGCCTGACCTGAGGGACTACGAGGTGAGTGCCACAACACCTGGTCTCAGTTGCTTTTTACTGTATGATTATAATGGTAGGCAGGAGGAAAGAAATCATTAAATAAGATGTTGCCCCACACTGTTACATAATGATATAAGACTGAATGTCTGTCCTAATAAGTTGAGCTTGAGGAATGAAGGGCCTAGGGAAGCTGACTTAGGCCACATTTCTCTTACTCCTCCAAAACCCTCAGCAACGCCCATCAGGGCAGTTTGGCTATCAGTTTGAAAACCACTGAGCTTAGTGTCTCTTCCTGGCCTAGATCTCACCTTTCTGTTATTAACCTTTGGCCCCAAGCACATGGGCTGTAGCTATTTCAACCTAACTTTGAGGTCTCTAAAGTAAATTCTGGAAGAACCTTGAGGCAAGGTCATGTTACTTGTCTGCTCTTTTCTCACATTAGAGCTATAAATATGTCTTCTTCCAAAGGTCAAGTTCAAGACATTGCACTATAACAACAGGGCTAGAGGAAGACCACAGTGAGAGGACAGTCTGCAAGTCTAAGCAGGCCACTTTCATCAGGGGCAGTAGAAGGAGCTCACTCTTACTCTCAGAGGCTGAGAGGCACGAAACCCATTATATACTTGTTTTTAAATGACCTTACGACCCAAAGGTCTTTTACAGAACACACCAACAGCACGCTGTCCTTAACAAAGGTTTATCAAAAGGAGAACATACTATCATTTAACATTCTTAATTGGGCTTTACTTTTTATTCTAGAACCAGGTAACAATTCATTCCACAACACAGAATGAATGTTCCATGAGCCCAGCAGAACATCCCAGAGCAGTGGTTCTCAACCTTCCTGATGCTGTGCCCCTTTAATACAGTTCTTCATGTTGTGCTAACCTCCCCCCCCACCCCCACAACCATAAAATTATTTCATTGATACCACATAACTGCAACTTTGCTACTGTTATGAATTGTAATGCAAATATGATATGCAGGATACCTGATATGTGACCTTAGTAAAAGGGCCATTTGATCCCCCAAAGAGTCTTGACCCACAGGTTGAGAACCAGTGTTCTATAGAAAGACGACGACTTGGGGCTGGAGAGATGGCTTAGCGGTTAAGAGCACCAAATGTTCTTCCAGAGGTCCTGAGTTCAATTCCCAGCAACCACATGGTGGTTCACAACCACCTTAATGAGATCTGGTGCCCTCTGCTGGCATGCAGGCCGAAGACTGTATACATAATAAATAAAATCTTAGAAGAAGAAGGAAGAAGGAAGAAGAAGAGTAGAGGAATCCCAGAAACCAAAACCAAACATGGATCAGTCACTTTCCTTGCAAACAGAACAAAGGGAAAACAGTTACTTCTATTATTTTTGTTGTTGTTTTGCTTTGCTTTTTTGATTTTGTGTGCGTGCGTGCGTGCGTGCGTGCGTGCGTGCGTGTGTGTGTGTGTGTGTGTGTGTGTGTGTGTGTGTGTGTGTGTGTGTGTAGGGGAACCTGTAGCCACGCCTGCTTAGGGGCTGGCTACTGGTCTGCCTGACCACGCCCTCGAAGGCTTGGCCAGAGTAAGAGTTTCAGTTGGCTGAGTTTTGCTTTCAGTTTCGTTTTCACCCCGTTAGGCTTGCATACAGACTGCTGCCACGCCGGCTGGCTAGGTTGCTCTGTAAGTAAGGCTTTTCCCTATTAAAAACCCTTATATGTCTACTTGGCTCGGTATTGGTAATTTCCCACTGTGTGTGTGTGTGTGTGTGTGTGTGTGTGTGTGTGTGTAACGATAAATACCAGGATCTTGGTGGTCACTGCAGTTGACACTGGCCTGGCTGAGAAATTTGAGTGCTCTTTCCCTAATCATGATTAATAGAATGCCAAATAAATGGCTGACCTGGTGAGGGAGAGGGCAGGTCGCTGAGCCAGGTGGTTAGGACCCCAGGCCAAAGGAATATAAGATGCTGTGATTAAAGCCAGGCTGGCTCACTCCTTGATGTCTGAATAGCATCACATCAGTCATATGATCTCACTAAGCCTCAGTTTACCCATTAAATGGGAATAGTAACAGAACAAGCCACAAAGAAATGCTGGGAGGATTAAGGGAGGAAATTTCTCAGTGGAAGCTAGTTGTTACCATGACGACGATGATGATTAGTGGTGGTGGTGGTTGTAAGTGATGATGACCAAGAAGATGGTGATGATGGTGGTGGCTGTAGTGAAAGCAGGGGAACCTTCAGCAAAGTGATTGAAATTCTAATAGACAATCAAATCACCATTTGTTAAAATGCAAATTGGCTTGGGGTAGAACTGAGCTCCCAAGGGATGATGATGCATGTTGGGTGGGCATAGGTCACACCCTGAGTAATAAGAAGCAGGTGTGAAGGGTTTCCAAATAGAAAAATAAGACTCATCCATAGAGGATGCAACAAGTGGAGATAAGAATGCATGGTATTACAGCTAAAGCAACAGAGTAACGTGTTGGGCAAAATGAAGTCTCCAGGAGAATCCAGCCATAGGCTAAGTACAAAGAATGGGCGACAGCCAAGCACCTTTCCCATAGAAGGTCACAAAGGAAGAGCTCACAAAATACACACTTAATTGAAATAGCAGAGGACTGACACATTAGCAGGATAAATTAAGCTAGCTTGGGGCTCCTGGCCTTGATTTGGAGAAGTTTACACACTTTCAAGATAATAAACCCAAAATTAGTAAAGGGGGGGGTCACAGGTTTGAAGATCAACCCGGACTTCTCAGACCAGCATAATATAGGAAATAAACCTCATTTGTTGCTCTAGCAAGGGAATTTGAACCACCTTAGTCCAGGCCTAGAAGCCAGCCTTGTGTGTGGGAGGAGCAGCTGTCATTAGGGTCTCCATGGCACTGTTTGCTTTCACACTTAACTAAAAATGAAATCTTATTTGTTTTCAAGGTGAAATAAAACCGAAGAGAAGAATCTAATATTAAGATCAACAATGGAAATTCTATATTTTGCCTTTTCTAACCCAAGCTGGCTGAGTAGGGTTCTTCTGCCACGTGTACCTATGTCTGGAAAAATGGCTTCCTGTGGGGAATGGTGCCCCCAAAGACAGGAGACCAAGGGTTGAAATTCTCCATTGCTGGTTTTGCTGACTCATGCTGTTTTCAGCCAGATTTTCTATGCAAAACAGAGGCACTGGGAAGGTCAAATGTGAGAAACAAGATGCTCACAACGTCCTTGGTCCTCCTGAGAGGCTGGATCCAATGATGCGTCCTTACATCACACAGAGAGGAAATAATGGTGGAACAAACCCTCTCTCCCAGCTACTATAAGGTACCAACTCAGCATGGAAATATGCCAGATACAAGCTATTGGTGCCCAACATAAAATAAAATAAGGAAGATGGTGAGCCATTTCCAAGCCATGCCATGTCTATAGACCATCTACTTACAGCAACCACTTTAGTGATGGGAGGTGGACAAGAAGCAAGGTTATTTCATTCAGCCCTTGGTCCTAGCGTAATATAACAGACAACAGTGTGTTACACTCACATATCAAAGGGTAGGGGCAGGCACTGACTGTGCTGGAAACTGCAGGCCAGAGGCAGACATTTAGTCAAAGGCCCTCTAAACAGAAAGTGGTCCTGTGTGCTAGGTGATGAGTGTGAGTGACAGGAAAGAAGTTAAATGTAGATGCAGTTTGCTGGAGTGTTTGTTATGGTTGTTTCCAGACTGAGGTTTAGTCTATCATGGAATTCACTCTATAGCTCAGGCTAGCCTCAAACTCCTTGGCCTCCTATTGCTGGGATTAAATGTGTGTGTAACCCCACCTTGGTTGTGGGAACAGGGTTATGACTTAATCTATAGTGGGATGACCCATTTTCATAGTTTCCTCTTATATCTTAAATTTAATAAGGATGACGTGGGTCACAGTTTAGTGGTCAACAGCCTGACCTGAAACTCAAGGACCAAACTGGTAAAAAATTAAAAATAAATGTAATGGGAAAATACCATTAGCAAAAATGAGCTCCAAAGCCACAGAGGAGTCACATTGATTTTGCCATGAGGCAGGCATGTCATAGCTCAACACACCTGCTAACCTGCTAACATGCTTCCATCACTTTTAAGTGCTGTTTTGTGTGTGTGTTTACACTGGGAAATCAAGGCCTTCTAGCCCATAAAGAAAACAGAATGGTGATTACCAAGAAAGATGGTAAAGACAAAGAAAACAGGGGCCAAACAGAATGAGAGCATGTGAAGGCTTCATCTCTCATCCACGAGTCCAGCTTGGATTACGGGGTGGGCCATCTAACTGCCATCTGCCTTGATTAACATTTCAGGACAGTGAGACTCAAAGTCAATAAAAATGGAAGGACGACTTCTTCAAATGAAAGCTTGAAAGGAAACTACACACGAAACATTCTCTTCTGCTTTGTTGGCCTTTGTCAAGATCCATGGGTCTGGGTCCAAGACTACCAGGGAGGGTAAAGCGTCTGGGCACAGGGCTTTAAAAATGGTAGTTATAGTCTTTCTACAACTCAACTGTGGTTTTCCCCTGGCTGATCCTTCAGATCTCAGCTCATCCTCTGAACATCTGATAACTTCTCTGTCCTTTTTCTCAAGGAACAAGGACTATGTTGGGCATCATTAGAACGGTAAGCCTGGGATACTAACTGGGAAAATCTCAACATCAGGACACAGTGATCTAAAGTCACCCATGACTTTGGGCCTGAGTCTGGGAATGGGCCTTGTGATTGAACACAATCTTGCTTCCTCATGACTTTTAAATCTCTGGGGCCTAAAAGCCAGAGCTTTGGGCTTGCTTCAGAACAGAACGGTAGAATAGGTAAGGAAAGAGGGACATCAGTGTCTGCAGGGGACAGCAACGCACAAACTTTTCAGAGGACAGAGACCTGAGCCTCTGCAAGAGCATTCCCTCCACAGACCAGAAGAGCAATGTGAGGTGACACACAGAACAACCACTGCCATTTCTAAAGGGAGAGAGAGCCAGCTGTCCTTCAGACTTCCAAAATGTCTTAGGACTATTTTTCAAAACATTCTGGATCCGCTGAAACCCAAAACACTTGTGCCAAACATTTTTCCATTTAATTGTTAAGCCCTTGTGTGTTGGGGGGGGGGATTTTGCTGCAGATGTTTCTGATTTGCTCATATTAACTTATCAAAATGACATTTGGAAGATGGAGATGATGTTCAAGAAAGAGTCATAGGAACTTGGGTTCATTAGTTCTAACCTGGAAAATACCATCCTCCCCGGAAACACACACACACACACACACACACACACACACACACACACACACACACACACACACAGAGAAGAGAGAGAGAAGAGAGAGAGAGAGAGAAGAGAGAGAGAGAGAGAGAGACAGACAGACAGACAGACAGACACAGAGACACAGAGACAGAAGTGGGGTACAGAATGAAGAACACAGACATGGCAGGATTGGCTCTCCCCTCTAATGTCACTGTATGTCCCTACTTGGTCTAATTCCCTCTAAAGAAGTTCCAGTGGCCACACCCAAGGCTTTGCAATACTAGGCAATAGTTGTACCACTGAGCACCACCCACCCTTCCTTTCCTTCAATCGTTTCTCTATCCTTCCTTCTTTCCTTGGTTTGGTTTAGCTTCAGTTTTTTTGCAGTTTCAGTAAAGCCCCATCTGGCCTCAAACCGTCCTATCTCAGCCCCCTGAGTGAGGATTACAGGTGTGTGCCTTGACACCCAGCTGCAGTCTTCAAAGACATTTTCTAAAGCTTTAAAAGAAGCCACCAAAGAATAAGAAAAGCTATTCAGACACATGTGCGCTTCTCTCCTTAATGATCTTTTACCTGTGATGGGTTTAAAAGCAAACTTTTAAATTAATAGTAACAGACCCAAAACCCAATAGACTCAATGCCAAAGTCAAGGTTTTATTGGAGGACTTCCTGCTTCCTTCCTTCTTGGGTACAGAACTTCTAGCTGGCTATTTTCTTTATCCAAGACTAACATGGGAGAAGTGTATGTGCCATAGAGAAGGAGGTAGCATAGAGGTAGTTGCACTGTGGACCACCCCTCCCCCACATTTTAAATCTCCCCTCCACTTCCGACAGCTCTAAAGGAACCCATGTTGGTAAGCACAGGATTTGGGAAGCATTTTCCCTCTCTTGCCATTCATTATCTGGCAGTAGACATCCTGGTGGAGCAGGGATACAGCAGACTGGAAAGAACACAAAGGAAATGGGAGAGGCCATTTTGTTCAGAGGGTCTGGCCTTATTCACATCCCTCTTAAGTTTTTTCTACATAAAAAAACTTGTGAGATATCCCCCATCAACTTCCTCCACATTTTCAAACTGTCATTCCCCACTGGAAGGGTGGGTCCAAGGAAGCTTAAAATCACTAGTCACAAAAATAAACTCAGGAAGAGCTTTGAAACTGTGTGTACACACAGAAAAGAACACCAAAGAGACAGCATGCAGTGGGGGGAACAATGACCTCTCCACCCAGCCTGTTGTGACCCTCTGATTTCTTTGTGCCTTGTGACTTATTTTTTTAACTTTATTTTTGAAATGAAAGTTTGGGCCTTTCATATTGCATTTTCTTCCCTGATATCTGATTACCACTTGTTATTTTCTGATTAACACATTTCGCTTGAAAAACATCTGAAAATTCAAAAACAAAAGCCAAATTACCCATTGTCCTACTCCTCAGACTTAGCCTCTTTGAACATTTCTCCTGTTTCTTCCTCGTGAAAAGCTGTGGGCAGTGACAGGTATTTTCACACAGTTGTGATTACATTCGTCTTATATGTTGTGGTATTATGTAACATACCCAAACATTTAATTAGGTCTGAGGATATTATGGTTTTTTTTTTTTTGTTTGTTTGTTTTTTAAGACAGGGTTTCTTGTGTAGCCCTGGCTGAATGGGAACTCACTCCATAGGCCGGGCAGGCCTCTGCCAGTGGCCATGGCCATGTCAGAGGAGCAGCAGGTAGTAATTGAAGTCTGAAGTGTCAGCCCACCAGGAGGCAAATCACTGATGGATAAGAGACCTTAAGTTCAGATAGGCAAGACCCTGAGGCCACAGACTCCAGAATGTCTTTTGTTTCTGCTGTGCCTTTACCTGTTTGCTGCTGTCATCTTTCTCTGGTATCTTACATGGTGTGAATGGGTGTGGGAGAGTCCCACTGCCTGTAATGTATTCTATTGGGCATTTTTTACTTGTGAATTTTTATGAAGATGATTTCTTCCCAAGATGTATTGTCTAATTGATAATAATAATGTTAATTTAAATCGAGCTTTGATGGCTGAAAATAAATACAAGGAAGTATCACACAGCTAGAGTTATTCGTTTCACCTAAGTAGCTGCATCGAAGTTCAGGTTAATGATTAAGGAAAATAATTGAGTCCCAGGAGCCAGGCTGGCTCAAATTCTTTTAATATTTAATTCTTTTAATATTCACAAGTTTCGGTGTGCATCATAGCCAAAACAAAGTCTTAAAATAACTCCAGGTTAGATTAAGGCATTTTGATAATATCTTTGAGATGAAAAAGACCCTAGAAAGCAATTTAAAGTTCACAAAGGCACACTTGAAAAATAGAATGTAACCACATTGTAATTTTTATATTGCCTGAAAGATTTTGTTGGGGTATATAAGCTGCAGAGGAAAAATAAAGAATCAAAATAGAGAATAGAGATTAGAGAATACAAAAGAATAATAAAGAAAAAGTCAGAAGGAAACCATCAAGAGCATGTGAGTGTCTTTACCCTTACCCTCTCATAAAAAAGTCGTAGTACACTGACTCTATGGATTTCCTTTGAGCCCTGCGATGTCCCCCAGGCGGTGGTATCGGTTAATCTCAGAGATCTGCCTGCCTCTGCTTCCCGAATGGTGGGACATATTTTACATCCTGGTCTCCCTTCCTCCCTTCCTTCCTCCCTTCCTTCCTTCCTTCCTTCCCTTCCCTTCCCTTCCCTTCCCTTCGTCTTCTTTCCCTTCCCTTCCCTTCTTCTTCTTTCCCTTCTCTTCCCTTCTTCTTCTTTCCCTTCCCTTCCCTTCTTCTTCTTTCCCTTCCCTTCCCTTTTCTTCCCTTCTTCCTTCCCTTTTCTTCCCTTCTTCCTTCCCTTCCCTTCTTCTTCCCTTCCCTTCTTCTTCCCTTCCCTTCTTCTTCCCTTCCCTTCTTCTTCCCTTTCCCTTTCCCTTTTTCCCTTTTTCCCTTTCCTCTTTTCCCTTTTCCCTTTCCCTTTTTCCCTTTCCCTTTCCCTTTCCCTTTCCCTTTCCCTTTCCCTTTCCCTTTCCTTCCTTCCTTTTGGTTTTTCCAGAGAGGGTTTCTCTGTATTGCTTTAGAGCTTGCCCTGGTACATCTTGGTTTTGACTGCACTCTTTCACCCTTGTACTGGAGGAGGCAAAGGCTGGCCAGAACACCCAAGAAGTTCCGAGTCACTAGTGGTACAGGCATGACTTTTTTCACATAAGACGCTTCCTGCTAGAATCCCTTGCCCACATCTGCTGGAGCACATGGAAGCACCATAGTTTGCAGTATTTCTCTCCACCTCCCTCTCCTTCACATCCACACTGACAAGAGTCCCCTGCTGGAATCTTCCTGAGAACTTCAGGTCTCTCAAAGGGTGTTTTCTGACTTCTCAATGCTACAATGTTTCACTATGTAGCCCAAGCTAGCTTCAAACTCACTGTCTTCCTGCTTTATTTAGCTTGCAGAGCAGCGGTTCTCAGCCTGTGGGTCTTGAACACTGGAAAACAGATTTCTGGTGGAACCCCCAACCATAAATTCATTTCCATTGTTACTTAATAACTGTAATTTTGCTACTGAGAAGCATCTCAGACCCTAAGACCATTGGAAATGGTGTTTTCGACTCACAGGTTGAGAACCACTGCTCCAGAGCAGCAGGATTGCAGTGTGTCACTATATATGACTCGTTCTCTTTCTTGATTTGCAAAAACTCTGAGGGTATACTTTAGGGTCATTGAAGGTACACAGTTCAGGCATGCTGTTGAAGACATGAAGAGTGACTTGGGAATAGGAACCGGCCAGAACATTGACCTAGGCAGAAGGCCCACCCTCATCCGTCTTATAGCAGGTGAGGCCAAGACCCCTGTGGTTTGGAATCCATAAGCCTACTTAAGTTGCTGCAAAAACCTTCAGCTGAGTTAAATGGAGAACAGAAGCTCACAGGGTCTGGCTGTTGTTACATCTTGAACCCAATGGTTCGCAACCAAGTGAACACATTGTGGGGAATCCGACACACAGTAGATGCTTAATCAATGGTAGGTGTGCTTGCGTTATTTTTATTAACAGTATAAGGTGAAGGATTTCAAAAGGCTATCTGCTCCTGGTGGGGTATACAGCAAAGGAAGCACACACATTAAGAAGAAGCAAGCAAGCAAGCAGGATGGAAGAGAAGGAGAGGAGGAAGTCATCCTGAAAGGGCAACTTGGATTGTGACACAAACTGAAGTGGGGGAAAGATGCTCTCTCCCGGCCTGTGCATGACCTCTGAGTGCTCCCTCCCACTTCCTATCTGAAACAAAAACTGAGAACTCAGAGAGCCCTCGCGGTCCATTCAGAAGATGAGTAACACTTGTGTCTGTGTCAGGCCTTGGCTTTGCCATGTGGGACTTGATAATAGTTATTTAGGAAGAAACCACAGGAACAAAAACAATTTGATGAAACCCAGAGAAAGTGAGTCTTTCTTCCACGCATGGCGACTGAATGCCACAGGCTGAGCGCTGGACCCACCATGAATTAACCCTCAGGCTCTGGGCTTCAGTGAAGCTCTGTCACCACCAACATAGCACGCTTGGGATTCCTGCTCAGTAAACACAGACTGCATCCTACACCTACGGAAACAGACCTCGGGGTTGGCCAACTGTGCCAAATGTGGTTCTCATTTCTCTCCACAGGAAGACGCTTTCCAGAAAGTCCTGGCTGACCTCAACTGATGACCTTGATGTGTCAGAGATGGTCAGAGTACTGTGACTTGGCGTTAAGGAAGCAAATTAGACCTTGATGGTCTATCTATGGTGTCTCTGCACATAAAAGGAAGAAAAAAAATCAGGATGGCCATGGGTTCAAAGACTTGGGGGGGGGGAAGAACATATTAAGTTTTAAAGTCAGAATGGCTGAAGGAGTCGGGGGTGGTGTTATAAGACTTTAATCCTAGCACCCAGGAGGCAGAGGCATGTGGATCTGGTCTACATAGCAAGTTCCAGGTCAGCCAGGGCTACACACTAAAGACCCTGTCTCAAAAACAAAAGAAAACAAAACACAGAGAATGGCCCATGGAGGCTCAAGTACACAGAGCCCCACCCACATGCTGCCCTTCCTACAGCAGAGAGAATTTGCCCTGTTAAACGTCTGCTCAACCAGCCGTCAGCCACCCGGTTTCTCTAGTTAAAATGATGATGAGTTCAGCAGCATCTAAGTCCTTGTCCTTTGAAGTGTAGCTTCCAGACAGCAGCATAGATGTCACATACAAATTCAGTCATAGTTCCATTTGGATCTACAGAGTTCTTGGGAATTGTAAAGAGGGTCTCTGGTGCTTTTCTCACACTAAAAGACCAGTGTGTGAGCAGAACTTGGCTGTCTCCACTGAGAATCCATTACACTCCAGAACACACCAAATCCTGTTACAGCTGTGAACACAAACATACCTACAGGTGCTGTTTTGTTCATTTCATTTTATTTTCATTTTTTTTTTTTTGACATTCTAGGGCTCCGGGGCTCTACTCATACTAGAAAAGTTCTCCACAGGATATACCCCCAGTCTTCGGGACGTGTTTCATAACTGTCAGCTGGGCATGTAATGGCTTTTGCTGTTAGTCATTAGAGATGCTGTGATTACTTGTCAGAAGTGACCCTCTGGCTGGAGAGAGAGCTTAGTGTTTGCATTTATGTTCTAAGAATCCATGTTTGAAAAGCCAGCCCTTCCTTTTGGCAGGTACTCATAATCCCAGAGCTGGGGAGGGCAATGTAGCCCAATTGGAGAGCTCCAGATCAATGAGAGATCCTGCCTCAGAAAACAAGGTAGACAGCAACTGAGGGATGACACCCAAAGCTGACCTCTGGCCCGTGAGTCACAAGATGGCACATGAGGAGCACGCATCATCTCTTCTGAAGACTTAGAAGCAGTTCACAATGGCAAGGAGCAGGACTCTTTAGTAGCGGAGCCATCTTCAGCAGGGGCCCACACTCCTGCAGCAAACCCCTCACCCAGTTTTCCTGTAAGTAACTTCAGTTAAATTCATTGGCCCATCAAGCCAGACTTGAGTGGGATTTTTTGTTTGTTTTGTTTTGGTATGTCTTGATGCCTCACCTAGGATGAGTAGACATTATTTACATATTCCCAGGAAAAATCAGGAAGAGACTTTGAAAGTACATGGGCAAGAGGGGACAGTGGCCCTCATTATGACATTTTCAGACATGTACATAATGTATTTTTATCTTATTCACCCACCCAGGCTCTCTTTTGTTCCCCTTACACTCTGGCTGATCCCTTCCTCCTTGAAACTAGTCTCCCTTCTCTTTTCATAATTTTTTTTTTCAGAAGTAGATTGGGGGCAGGTGTTCAAGACAGTATTTCTCCATGCTGCTCTAGCTGTCCTGGAACTCACTCTGTAGACCAGGCTGGCCTTGAACTCTCAGAGACCATCCTGTCTCTGCCCCCCCCCACCCCCACCCCAAGTGCTGGGATTAAAGGCGTGCACCGCCATCAGAAGTGGCCGGAAGTGGACCATAAGGGGCAACTTTGACCAGTGTTGTCCCACCCCGGGTTCACAGGAAATGGCGGGAAGCTGAGTTCATTTCCACAGGGAGGTGATGAAAGATGGCCAAGTCACTGCTCCTTGGAGAATACCACAAAGCCAGCTCTGACCATCTCCAGGATTTACAACCTGGATTCTGTCTGTGGTTTAGAAGCTCCACTTTGATCCTAATCTCAGAGCAAGTCCTTCTGTGGAACTCCTCACAGAGCAAGGCCATTCTTCTAGATCTTTCTCTGGGATCCTAGCATTCCTTGCTCAAATGCCCAAGCCCATATGCCATACCTGCTCATATCACACAGTTCAAGTCAGGTGTAAGATGCAGGTGTAATTTCTGCCTCAGTGGGTGCTGCTCTAGATCTGAGACCTAAGCTGCCTGAAGAATGTGCTGGAGAGTTCCATGTCCTGTCCTAAATGTGATCCTGGCCTCCCTAGCCAGCGACATTCCCACAGGGAAGTCTAGAGTCCATGGACTATACATTCTAACTCAGCTTTCCGTTCCAATAGGTTAAGGTAGGAAGCCAAGAATAACACAGCCATCATTAACTGCTGAGTAAGAACTGTTTCTGAGCCATGGAGTCTACACTGGTGTATTTGTCTGCCATCCTGTATGCCTCATGTTTGGAAAACATGGTAGTTAAAAAAGAAACAGGAAATGGAGAACAATAGAAAACCCACTGAAGAGTTTACAGCATTAATAAAATATAAGGCTCCGCCCGGGCTACTTTTATGCTTCTGAAGGATGGGAAGAGAAAATCCTCTGGCCAAAAAAATGCAGGCCCCTGGAGACTGATTTTTAATCACAGCAGTTCAAGAAGAATTTCGGGGAGGGAGAAGGGTTTAACCGCCAGAGTTGAAAGACCCTTTCACGGCTCTTTGATTCTTCTCAACTAATAATTTGGTGACAGGACCCAGAAGGGACAATTTTGTTCTTGTCGTCACATGCAACCCACAACTTAAGCAGGAAAAATAACCTCTCCTGCTGTGTGCTTTCAGAATAGCTTTAGTGCCTGTGAGCAGCGAAGCCATGGTCAAGCTCACGTCATCCCTGCCCTCGTGACCAGAGAGATGTCGCTGGGGCACTAAGAGGGCTGACTCTCTTACTTGTGGATCCCCAGGACGTGCCATCCCAATCACTCAAGACTTTTTTTTTTCTTTGCCATCTGGATTCCTTGTGAGAACATGCCACGTTTTCTTTGTAGGATTAAACTTAAGTGCAGTAATTTGTATTATGCATGCCTCAAAATTCCAATTGTATTTGAAGCCGGCCTGCTGAAGATGCTAGGGGGAATGAGCACAGGTAAGGTTGGATTTGCAAGTCGCTGAAAGCTGTGCTGTCCGATATGGTAGCCATATGTGACTGTTTAAATTTAATTCTACGAGAAAGAGTCCAGTTCCCCTGCTATGCTGGTCACACGTGACAAGAGCTCAACAGCCACATGTGGACATCGGCTCCCAATTTGGACAGAGGGGTACAGAACACAGACAGGGTACGCTGTGTGTGAGACTGTTGATGATTTCTTTGTGGTTCCACCAAAGCCACCTTCACTCACTGAGTATTGTGATTTCTCAGGGTGACACATTTGTTTTGTCAACAGAAACCATTCATTCTTTTTTTTTTTAAAGCTTATTATATTTACTTATCGTATGTGTGTTTGTGTGCATGGGCGGATGTGTGTGTGGTGTGTTTTCATGCACACATGAGTGCACATGCATATGCTTGTGATGTGGCATGTGTGAAGAGGTCAGAGGACTAACTGATTCTTTCCTTCTACCACGTGGGTCCTGGGGACTCAGTCAGGCTTGTTGCCTTTACCCACTGAGCCAGCTCACTGCCTTTTTTTTTTTTTTTTGACAATTTCATACATATATACAATGCATTCTGATTACTTAGCGCCTGCCCTGTCTCATCTCCCTCCCACTGTAGTCAACTCCCTCCCCTCCCTGCAGGTTCCTTTCCTACCATCATGTCTTTTTGTTTTGTTTTTGTGACCCAGTGAGCTTACCCAGGGTTGTCTGAGTGACCATGGGTTGGAGCCATACAGAGGCATCTGGTGGGATCACCAGTGGGCACACGTTTGGAGGTAACGACAGTCCTCCAAGTCCATCAGTAGCCACTAGTTCAGCAGGGCAGGGCAGGGCCTTCTGAGCCTCTCCTTCATCTGTGACTGGCTGGAAGCTTTGGAATATGCAGGCATATGGATCCCCTTCCTGGGATCTTGATTACCATCGGAGAGAGTTCCAAACTGGCTTATTTGTACAATGTGCACTTGTTAGTCAGTTGCCTGAGCAAGGGAGTGAATCTATCTGGGCCTTGACTAAATAAAAAAAGAAAAAATGTATCTATCTCACAGAATAACGCATCTTGCAGAGTTGTGAGAATAAAGTGCATCACTGCATGTGAACCACATGGGTGGCGTCTGACAGACATCCCCAACCTGCTAACGAGATGCAGGTGGAAGATGATGATTCTGCACAATTATGTTCTCATTAAACAGCAGCTGCTTCGAAGGGGCAGCTCTATGGGGCGTGAACATGGAAACAGGTTTTTTAAACATGCCACCCTTGTTTCTCACTCTCAATCCTTTGTTTCCCTTTACCGGAAACAGCAAAGCAAAGGTGCTAAGAGAACCGGCAAGCAAGCAGGAGATTCTGAACGTCAGATGTGAGGAGGATCACTGGGTTTGGGGATTACAGAATGGCTAGAGCCTAGCACACCAGCCTATGGTTGTGGCCCACAGTGTCCAGCCAGCTACATGGACAGGAACACAGAAGATTTGGGCTCCTATGTGCATCAAGATAATTCTTAGCACCCTTGTTGCCGGGAAACGAGGCAGCTAGAGAGTGTTCTGTGTGGTCACAATGTCTTCTTTGGGATCAATGTGACTCTTAAAGTGTTCTTTATTGGTATGAAGAGTGATCTGCACCTTTTTTAGGTCACTGACAGATCTTGAGCTCTTCATGGTACCACTTCATAAGTACTCTGAAATTTTTCCTTCTGTGGGGTTCTTTTTAAAAAAATTCTCCCCAATTCCAGTTCACCCCCAACTCATCTCTTTAGCATGACATTTATTTATTTATTTATTTATTTATGTTAAAGTGAAGAAACAGAGGTAGTAGAGATGCAACTCCAATTAAGAGACTAAGAATACACTGTGCATTTGGGCAAAATACACTTTCTAAGTTCTGAAAGAAATATGCACAGGGGTTGAGAGCAATCAATCAATATGAAGCTACCTTAAATGTGAGAGGGAGAAAAAGAGGGAAGGAGGGAGGGAGAGAGGGGGAAAGAAATACTTTAGTGTCTAAGTTCTAGGACAAATAGAGAAACTAGAAAGCACAGTGATTCTTCTTATCTCTTTTACTGCAAAACCACAAAGGCTTGTCCACCACATTCATACAACTTTTTTCCTTAAGAGAATGCATGACTGATTGGACTTCTAATATGGGTTCTAGCTAGGAACTTTTTATACCTTTGTGGTCAGAAAACTTGTCTACCTGTCTGTGGGTAGCAAATGGCTTATTCTCATCTATACCCAGTTCATTTCAAACTAGCAGTATTTTTTTTTTAGTTATTATAGGTATTTTAGTAAACTCTATCTAAGTAAGGGTAGAAAGGAACAATAAAGGGGGGAGTCTGGTGTCTGTGGGGAAGTTCCCTCAGATGCAGACTACTGTGAAGAGAGTTTCAGGGATTTAGATAGTTCTGGGAAGAGAGATTCTTGCATCGTATCACAAACAAGATAATGCATGTTACGCAGGCAATTGCTGACATCATCTATAACTGGGCACAGCTTGCTAGTAAGTAACTCAGGGTGTAGGGAAGAATGTGAACACTTTATAATACAGGAGACAGAACGCTTTATTTGCTCGTTATTCTTAAGTGGGTCAATGAGGATTTTTAGATGGAAGCAGATGAAAACTGACAGTATCTGATTATATGAATCAGCAAACAGCAACTGCTGTGGCTCAGCCCACAAATACAGAGAGACCTCATTTTAAAAGAGGAATTCAGCAGCTCACACATGTGCTCCAACTTGGCCCAAAGCTCACCATCCTCTCCTTGCCAATGGCGCCAACATGCCAACATCATCTCACAGAGCAGAGGTCACAAGTGGATGCTAGGCACACAGATTTACCTGTATATGCACACTCTGGTGCACAAAACTGGCCTCTAAAACATTGACTGGTAAAATTTAAAAGCTCCCCAAACCTTGTGTTGCTCTTGAGAACTGCATTCTGGCAACTGCATGTATTATCATAGGAGCTGTGACAAGAACTGACTGATGCAAATAAGGGCTATATTTTTTATTTTATTTAGTTGGGGTAGTTTTTCTCTCCGTGTGTGTGTGTGTGTGTGTGTGTGTGTGTGTGTGTGTGTGTGTGCATTTTATGTATATTTTTATGTATATATATACAAGTGTGCAGGTGCATGTGTGTGAAAGTATATACACATGTGTGTGCAGGTATACATATATCCATGCATGTGTGTGTACAGATGTATAAGAATGGAGGAGGGGTATCATATGTGTGTAGAGGTCAGAGAATAATCTCAGGCACCTTCTACTTTTTTTTTGAAACAGGATCTCTCACTGGCCTGGAACTTGTGGAGTAAGCTAGACTGGTGGGCTAGTGAACCCCAGGAATCTGCCTGTGTCCATCTTCCCAGCACTGGGATTCCAAGCACACATAACGATGGATGAATTTGTTTTATGTGGGTTCTGGGTATTGAACTCAGGTCCTCATGCTTGTAAGGCAAGGACTTTGCTAACTGAGCTATCTCCCTGGCCCTTTTTAGTTATTTTGAGATAGACTGTCTATGTAGTACAGCTGACCTTGAAGTTTTGATCTTCCTGCTTCACTCTCCTGTGTGCTGGGATATAGACCTGTGTCCCCACTCTTGGTGCAAGACTATACTTTTAGACAGGAAGAAGTATGGGGCTAAGGGTGTATCTCAGTACACATGCGTTCCTAGATTTCACCCTCAGCAGTGAAACACAAAAATCACAATGTGCCGTCCACATTACCCGAAGTCATAAACTTGACTCCTTTTATTTTTCATCTAGTAGGTAGACTTTGCAATCCTAGGTGTCAGCTAATTTAATTTGTGTTTGCCTACCTTGATGGAAAACACAAAGCCTGTGATCAGAGTGCCCAAAGTGGATGACGCTGTGACAAGTTCAGTGTGAACATTTCCCCCTTTTCTGCACACCAACCTCCCTATCTATGGTCTGTTAAGGATGGCTCACTTAGACCAGCTGGGTTGAAAGGGAGAGAGACAAGACAGAACTCAGTTGGGAGACAGCCTCTATAGTCATGTCACAAACAAGAACATGTTTTCACAATCTCCACCAACAGGAATTCTCCAGCCTCTCTCTGTAATTCAGTCCTAATGTTGAGCAACCTTCAGCATCAAGAAACTCTGCCATAAATAACCCCAATCCTTCACGCAGCTTAAACCCATTTCCTCCTGCTCTCGGCTCACTGGAGATGGAGAACAGCTGGTCACCAAGCTCTTTGTCACTGGATGATTGGCTCCTGGCTCTGGACCGCTGTCATAATGAGGAGTCTGACTGGTTCCATATTCTGCTGTCTACACAAGCATGTAAACCAGGGAGATAAAACACGCTGCATGCTGAGCTTCAGAGACACGCCATCAGGAGAGCCTCAGTCCTCGTCATGTCACCAGGCTGTTCACAGTCTATAAAATTTCGAGTGTGAGACTCCCGCACAGAAAACATCATGTTTCTCTGAGACTTGTTCCACGCTGTGAACATAACACCAGATAATGGAGGGTCTCCTGATGCTAGCAATGTATACAGCATGGAGTGGACATTTATTAAGTGCTTTCTGTATGCCCATCATCTGTATTATTTCCCACACTCTTCACAATGCCATACTGTGAATGAGGACTAATCCCACCTTGTGGAAGAGGGAAGTTTACTCCAAGAGGCTAGCCTGTCCATGCTTATATGCTACCAAGTGAGACAGCAAACATTCCAACCCAACCCCTCAGACCAGAGAGAGATCTATGCTCTCCTTACCATCCCTGGTGCTGGTAAATGTCACAGGGCTTCTAGCATGATAGAAATGGAGTTGTTTGTTTCATCAACCTGAGTTGGTCAGGAGAAACCAAGAAGCCATGGGGGGGGCGGTGAAATGTGGTGCTCCTCACACAGAACAATTCAAAAGGTTGTGTTGGATTCTTTCCATATAGAATCCATCAGGAGATCCCAGTCTTGCTTAGATGGAGATGCTAAATGATTGCTAAATTTTCAGCTCTGTGAGGAATTCCCAAGCATATGTTTCACAGGCATGAATCAAAAGTTAGGTGTGGCCATTTTGGATGCTGTCCTGCCTCAGTGTCCTGGCAGTGAGATAGTGACAGTACTTCATTCATGCTGTTAGAGGCATATTCTCTCCCTTTCTCTAGCTTTTGTCCAGCTATAACTGAGTTTCCTTACTACACATATTTCTACTTGCTACTGGACTAGAATGAGCCCCTTAACAACAGGGGACTGTTCTGAGAAACACATTGTTAGTCAAGTTTGTCACCTCATCAGTGTGATAGAGTGTACTGGAAGGTTCAGGTCAACCACTTGACATGATCTCCAGAAGTCATCACAACATTCAGTAAACAGGGAGCTGGAGATGACACAGTGGGTACCAGAACTTGCTGGATGAGCATGAAGACTCCAGTGCCCACATAAACTTAGCATGGCTGCATATGCCTGTAACCCAGACAAAGTGCCGGGCAGAGATAGAAGGATGCTAGGGCTAGCTGGTCCCTTGTTCAGCTACAAGTTTAGTGAGAGCCTCTGTCTCAAAGCGATAAGATGGTGAGTAATAGAACGGGACACCTGCTGTCTTCCTGTGACTTCTGCATGTGCATATACACAGGCATGTACTTGTGCACACACATAGACTCTATCCTCGCACATTTGGGAAGCTTGAGGTGCACACAGATGTGCTAATATAACACCACACACTGCACTTCAGTCAATCTGAATTGTGAACCACCTGGCACAGGTGCTGGGAACTGAACTCAGATCTTCTGCAAGCGGAGTAAATGTTCTTAACTGCTGAGTCATCTCTCTAGCTTCCATCATCAATATTTTAATAAATAGATGAGTAAACGTTTAAAATAATGATTAAAACAATAAAGTATAATAAGGCATGGTGGTCCAGTCCCATAATCCTAGCACCGAGGAGACTGACTAGAGGATGGCCAACCTGAACTACATAAGCAAGAATTCTATCACAAAACAGATCCTAGTAAACACACAACCAAGAACAAGTCAATTATTGTCCTTGTCAAGCATTTGTCCTGCCCACAATGGTGGCATTGTACTCATACGTGAACAGTGGGTTCATTCACAAGCACTATTACAAACACCAGGGATGCATGACACCAGCCGCTAAGATAGCTACGAGAACTCTAGGTGACAGGGATTTCTCAGCACCATTATAAGCTTATGAAGCTACTCTTATCTATGCCATCTTCTGTAGACGATCAAAACATATTCACTGGTCTATAAGCACAACAGCAAGGGGAGGAGGGTGCCTGCCATATTCACTACTGCAGCATGCCCAGCTCAGCATCTGGTATGTGGTGAGCACTTAATGAACATCTGTAGAATGACTAAGTTCTCATTGGGGACATTAAACCAAAGCACCTGTGTGGAGCACAGTAAAGAAGAATGTTTCCCACTTCTCATGGCGTTTTCGAATCTCAGCCACCTGTTACTTAACTTTGCCTCAGCCGGGTGGTGGTGGCGCACGCCTTTAATCCCAGCACTCGGGAGGCAGAGGCAGGCAGATCTCTGGTCTACAAGAGCTAGTTCCAGGACAGCATCCAAAGCCACAGAGAAACCCTGTCTTGAAAAAACCAAGAAAAACAAAGACAAAAAAACAAAAACAAAAACAAAACTTTGCCTCATGCGTCTCATTTACTGAGCTGAGTTCCTTTAGAATTAGTCCACAGCTACTTCCATCCCATTTCTTGAATACTGAGGCTCCAGCTTATGCAGCCATACCTCACGAGTGTCCCAGAAGCTCAGTACAGCACAGAGACATTGTTAAATGCTTACTGGGATACAGCTCACCCCCTTTTGACTTGCTAGGAGAACTCAAACTGAAACCAGACCTCAGGGAATGTGCTGAGTCAATCCGTGCAATATATCTTTTTTTTCCCATATTCCCTTGCAAGGATGAGACCCAGTGACCATGTGACCCAGTCCTGCCAGTGAGAAGCAGGAAGGAGAGCTTTCATTTGGTTATGCTTTAGTTTTATTTATGAAAAGAATATAGACACCAGGTGTGGCAGTGAACTTCTATAATCCCAACAATCAAGAAGCTGAGATGGGTGCATCATGAGTTTAAGGCCAGCCAGGGTGATAGGGCAAAAGCCTATTAGCAAAAATAATAAATAAAAACTAACTAAAAACAAAAGGGAGAGACGCAGAGAGAGCTTGCCATATATCACTATATCTTCTTCCAAACCTGATCCTAGTTCTGATGTCTGAGCAGCAAGAGCTGCCTTAGTATCACAAGACAACCTATCTTAGTCTGGAGGAACTGAAAAAGCAAACAGTCAGAGTCTTTGGTGACTTTGCGGAAGAGTGGGACAAACCTCAGCACTCACCAATCCCCAGACCTCTTTTCATTGAATAAGGAAAAGTTCAAGCAACTTTTAACATTGCTTACTTCACCCAGGACCAAATTTCTTAACTGATCTACTGAGTTTACAATCTCCCTTCGCAACCACAATTCTACCTGTCGCACCAACATTCTCATTGACATCAACATCATCATCATGTCCCACATATTGAATTATTAATATTTCAATATGAAGAACAGTTAAGACATCCATCGTTAAGTCTTGCCATATAGTGTTCACTTTAGTTAAAAGACAGAGTAGGCTTTAAGTGAATGGCAATATAAAGTGCAATAAATAATGGATTGGAAACAGGAGATTATATAGTCATCTTGTTAGTTACTTTTCCTTATCAATTTAACAAAATACGAACAGAAACAATACTTGAAGAAGATATTGTTTACTTTGCTCATAGTTGGAGAGACTTTGGTCCATGGTGGCATGGCCCTAGGCACCAGGGCAGAAAATGATGACAGCAGTAGCTGTGGTAGAGAACAGCCATTCATATCACAGCAGACAAGAAACAGGACACAGAATGCTGGGATTCTGTGGGCTTCTACTTTCTCCTTTGTGTTCTGTCTGGGCCCCAAGCCCATAAAGCAGCTCCATATCTAAGGTGGGAGTCTTCCTGGCTCTGCTAGGCTTCTCCAGACACATCCTCATAGACACACCAAAAGTTGTACATCATCAGTTTCCTAAGTGATTCCAAACCCAGCCAGGAAAATAAACCACCACAGTTATCAGTGTATTAGAAATGAGTACTTATTCATGTGGAACAAAGTTCACCATATGCTAATTAGAAAACAGGTTTGGAAACTCTTTTTGTTAATGGATCTAACGTATCCATCTTTGACTAGACACTTTTCTTCTCTTCCTCTCCTTTTGTGTATTGGCTAGTATGACGTCAACCTGAGGAGAGAATGCCTCCATAAAACACAGCTCTAAGGTATTTTCTTAATTGGTGATCAATGGGGAAGGTCCAAGACTATTGTGGGTGGGGCCACCCTAAGAAAACAGGCTGAGCAAGCCATGTTGAGCAAGCCAGTAAGCAGTGCCCCTCCATGGCCTCTGCATCAGGTCCTGCTTCCATGTTCCTGGTCTGCTGAGTTCCTGTCTTGATTTCCCTTGATGAAGAACTATGAAATGGAAACACAAGCTGAATAAAGTCTTTCCTCCCCAGCTTGCTTTGGTTATGGTGTTTCATCATAGCAATAGTAACCCTAACAAAGACACCTTGTCAATTTGACCTTTCTGATGTTCCTTTCATGTGGCATACTTCTTCCCACCACTGCTCCTTTACTGTGTAACTCTCTACTTCTGGTATATTTTCTCCAACTTTCTGGCTTACTAAACTATTTACATTCTATAAAACGTACCACACATCTTGTCCCATAAGACTTGCTCAGAATGGAGGTCCTAGCTAGTGCATCAATGAGGCCGGTGATCAAGTCCATCTAGGTGGCCAGTGGGAAGATTTTAATGAGGGAACAAAGTTCAAAGCTTCAAATTCTACAGAGGTGTCCCAGAACAACGGCACAAAAGCCCCCATACTCATCAGTAGTTCAACAATAGTGGTTTTGTGTGACCTATTCATACTACAGAAACTACAAGTCTCTACCACTTGACCATTAGATGGGGGGCACCTTAGCAGTTGGTGTAGCAAGGGGCTTGTGGTCTTGGAATTCTGTTTGCTCTAGAGTTTTCTAGACCAAAAGTTGATGGGGAATGTCCTTCTCTGTATATGTTTATCTTATTGGTTGTTGAATAAAGTACTGTTGAAGAAGCAGGTTAGGCAGGACTAGGAGTCAAGGAGGATTCTGGGAAATGTAGTAAAAGGAAGTCTTGTGATACAGGCAGGAAGTGACATAGCAGGCAGACTCATATATAAGCAAGGGCAAGAAGGAAGTTGTTCCTTTTTTCTCTTCCTCCTGTTCTCTGCTCTGTAGCTGCCATGTGATTCTGGCAAGAGAAGATGCCAGCAGCTGGCATCTGATAAGAAAAGTCTTTATGGTTGATACTTAAGACTGAGCTAGCAAGTAAGAAATCCTAGTCAGTTGGCCAAGCAGCATTTGTACCTAATATAAGTCTCTCTGTGTTACTTGGAACCTTAACATGGCGGCGGGCGGAACTCAGGCAGCCTGGTGGAAAGCACCCATGTGGCAGCAGGGCTCTAGCGGATGGAGTAAAGATTTATTGTTACAAAAAGTAATTAAAATGTCTACCAAGGTCATGCAAGTGATGCAGATCAACAATGCCATTTCTGAAGTAAGACAAGAGTGGCGGGGACTGTGAGCACACTGTGCAGTAAGCAGGCTGCTACAATTGCAAGCAAGCCTCCTGCACTCCTGCAAAATAAGCCAGTACCATAACATTGCCTGTTTTCTTAAAAAGAGAGGATGAGGAACAGGAATAAGAGGAAGAGGAGGAGGAGAACAAGGAAGAAGAGGAAGAGGAGGAGGAATCGAGGAGGCAGCCGCAGCAGCCAACAAGAAATCTAACAAGGTTCCACTATTAAACCCACATGCCAGTAAAGTATGTCTGTGGTCAGCTTTTGATCCACCAGACCTTGGCTTGTGGCCCCTATTCTGTGGCTTAAGGAGGGTCACCCCACCCGAGTTAGGCTCTTTATAGCACCCTCACATATATGCAATGTCCATGCCCTAAGTAAGACAATCCAGGCTGACCTCTTTCTCAGAAGTACAAAGTCCAGAGTCTGGAAGGATCCTCTTTTCTGGTCACTGAACAGTTAATTATTTTTGGGTGAAAGTTTTGGCCAGAATTAACAGGAGCAGGGTGCCCACATGCTTGAAGCTTTATCTGATTATTCATGCTCACAATTCCTTTCCCACTTTAAAATTCTCCTAACTTACTATATTCAAATCCTAAGCATGAAATGTATATGTCACATACTGTAATAAAAAAAAATCTCCAAGGACTTTTTCCTCCTACAAAGTCCACATTTATTGTTTTCTTTCCTATACCCAAGACTTTCAGCTGTACCTAATTCTATGTTTGGTAAGCTCTAAACCCTCTAAACATTTCCATCAGGAGTCTTTGCATCGACTTCTTCCAAAATGTTGGTTTAGTGTTTTCCTGTGGGAGTTAAGGAATCTAAGCAAGGAAGAGCTGGTTCTGTTGTATTCTGATGATCCTTGAGAAATAATTTGTCCTTTTCACCCTTGTACTTGTAGGCATTCTGGATGGATGGAGTTGGGGGGAGGTTCTTTAAGAGCTGTGAGTGATTAGAACCCCATGGGCTCAGGTTCTAATCCAGGGTCTGGCACATTTTAGGCACCTCACAAATGTTGGTTGAATATTTATAGACTATTTCAGAATGAGATGTCCTCTATAACAGTGTTTCTCAATCTGTGGGTCCAGACTCCCAGAGGGATTGACTCTCATAAAAACCTGTATATCAGATATTTGTATTATGTCATTACGTCTCATAACAGTAGCAAAATTACAGTTATGAAGTAGCAATGGAATAATTTTATGGTTGGGGGCTCACAGTGTCAGGAAAGTTGAGAACCACTGCTCTAAAACATACTTTCCATAACAGGAGGCATTCAGATGAGGGGAGGATTGGCTGGTGGAGATGTTTTTTATGGGCATATTGAGTGATACAGACCACCTGCAGAAAGTCTACAAAATTCCTGCCAACGAGACCTTAGAAAACAGTACGGCAGAATACTTCAACATGCTACAATGCTGTATTTTCAAACATGTGACTGGTCCACTTGTCGGGGTCCACTCTTCAGAGATGGTTAATAAAAAAGAGATTTGGATTATCTGTGTGATGTGTGCCCTCTCAGTTCCCTCTACCCATATTCCACAAGAAATGAAATGTATCCCACAAAAGACCCTGTCTTAAAAGACATGTTGGCAAATGTCCTAAGAAACAACACCTGAAGTTAATCTCTACACACACACACACACACACACACACACACACACACACACACTCTGATTTTTCATATGAAAAATGTAAAAGAGAAGGGTGGGGAGAAGAAAGAAGTATTTAAAATATAGCATTATTTTTAAAGTATATTAGAAATATACATATCTCCCATAAGCATTATAATTATCCACTGTGTAATGAAAAAAACTTAATGGATTCCAAATGTCAAATGTAGAAGCTTGGTTCAAGAGTAGAAGGTCCCTTTTAACTATTCTTTTTATAGATTAAAGGAGAATGGAAGTACAATTTTACTGGACCAAAAAAAAAAAACAATAATAATTCATGGCAGTATCTCTTATTAAACAAGCCCTCTCCCAAGGAAAAAAACTAAATAAAAATATATCAAGAATAAATATTTGTAGTGAGATGTTAATCCACTTCCTTAAAGTCAAGAACAGGACAATTGTGTTTGCTATTGCTACTATTCAGTGTGAATCTAGAAGTTGTCACCTATGGGGGAAAAAAGAACATGAGAAAGAAAGAGGAGGGAAGGGAGGGAACAGGAAGAAAAGGAACATGAGGCAAGAGAAGAGAACAGGAAGAAGAACAGAGTTTGAAAGGCATAAGAATTGGAAAGGAAGAAAAATGAGGTTTTCATATTTCTTGATTTCATAGCAGATTCATAGAAATAAGAGGTAATTTACTTAATTCAACAAGTTGTCAAAGTCAAGACTCCAGGTTCAGCAGAAAGTAGCAAATGCAGAGTCAAAAATATTGTTTCAATAGGAACAGAAATAAGGTATCTAGGGAAAAAACTAGCAAAACTTTATAAGAAAATATTAAAATTCTACTGATGGGTATTAAAGAATCCTACCAAGTTTTGGGCATCAGAAGAGTCCCCACCATAAGGAGGCCAACTGTCCTTAAACTAACCTATAGTGTTACTGCAATTCTAATTAAAGTTACGTTAGAAGTAATACTACTTATAAATTATTTTATACTTAATAAATTAAAATTATCCTGGGCAGTGGTGGTGCACACCTTTAATCCCAGCACTCAGGAGACAGAGGCAGAGGCAGGTAAATCTATATGAGTTCGAGATCAGCCTGGTCTATAAGAGCTAGTTCCAGGACAGGCTCCAAAGCTAAACCAAGAAACCCTGACTGAAAAAAACAAAAACAAAACAAAACAAAAAGACCAAAAAAAAAAAAAAAAAGAAAAGAAAAGAAAAAAGAAAGAAGGAATAAAAGAAAGAAAAAGAAAAATATATTCATATTACTGAATTAGCTAAAACTGACTTTTCAAATTTTTAGGGAGAAAATATCCATTCAAGTTTTTTTTTTGATGGTACTATTTTAAAATAAAAGAACTAATTAAGAACGTTGCACAATGACAGTGTGATGTGATGCTCCCAAACTGACTCCTTTGCCAACCATTTTTCACTGTCACCAGATGAAGAGAGACAAAGATCAAATACAAAACATGTGTCAGACATGGCTTCGGGTGACCAAATCGCTAAAGTAGGTCCTACAACTATAAAAAAGAACACCCTAAAGCAACTTTTAAAGAAATAACAACAATAACAAAAACTACATGCCAAAATTTTACTAGAGGGCAGGGGGAGTATAACAACATCTGCTTTTTGAAAAGCTGTTTCTGAGCTCTCTAAGAACATTTTTTTTGCTTAGAGAGATCCTTTCTGACACCAGAATCCTTCAGTGCATTAAGAAATCCCCATTAGTGCAGAAGGACATTATGTTTTCTAAGCGGTCGGCATTTCCCGTGCCAGTTGGAAAGAGCCAGGGAGACACATTGTTACATAACGCTTCCTGGGTCTTTGGGTGAAGACCTGGGGCTCCATTCTCTTTCATTAAAGAGGGCTACAGGAAGACATCACAGGGATTGAGGAATACTCCCTCAAGGTCAGGGTCAGGACCACAGTTGACATTCGGGCCTTTGTTGCAAAGGTGTTGCATTAGTTACTTTTCTGTTGCAGTGATAAAATACCATGGCCATGGCAACTTACAAAAAGTTGATTTTGGTTTATGATTCCAGAGGGATTAGAGTCCATCATGATGTGGAGGCAGGCACAGTAGCAAGTGACAGACATGGGTTAGGAACAAGAAGCTCGGAGCTCACGTTTTCCAACACAAGCATGACAAAGAGAGAGTGAAATGGAAGCCACAGAGGGCTTTCAGTCTCAAAGCCCTCACCCAGGAATGTACTTCTTCCAGCAAGGCCACAGGCCCTAAACCTCCTCAAACAGCACCACCAACTGGGGACCAAGTGCTCAAATGACTGCGACTGTGGAAGACATTTGTCATTCAAACCACAATAAAAACAAAACAAAACAAAAAACTAACAATGCATTGATATTAGTTTGTTTGCTTGCTTTCTATTGTTGTGATAAAAACACCATAACCAAAAGCAATTGGGGAGGAAAGGGTTTATTTGGCTTACAAATTACACTCCACCATCAGGGAATACCAAAGCAGGAACCTGGCAGAAGAAACTGAAATAGAGGTCTTGGAGGAGTGCTGCTTACTGGCTGGCTTCTCATGGTTTGCTCAACCTGCTTTCCTACAGCACTCAGGACCACCTTTCTATGGGTGACGCTGCACCCAATGGGCTGGGTCTTCCCTCATCAATAATTAACCAAGAAAATGAATTGAGGTTCCTCTTCAAGGTAACTCTAGTTGTGTCAAGTTGAGAAAAAAAACCTAACCAGGATAATTAGTAATCTTAGTAATTGCCTAATCTTTTTCAAAGGCATAAAACATTCATAAGAGACTTTAAATAGAATGAAAATAGCTTAAAATATTCCTAAACATAAGAAACATTGAGTTTAAAAAAAAAAAAAAAGGTTCAGAATGTGCAGGTCTGTATCTCCACTCTCCTAGATGGAGATGGGAGGAGGGGACAAGTGAATCCCTGAAGTTCACAGCCAGGGAACTGGGTTTACACCGGGGAAGAAAACAATAACAAAAAAAAAGCCTATCTCAAACAAGGTGGATGGTGAGGAGCATCCAGGACTGTCTGTCTTCTGACATTCTCATGTACATTGCAGCACATGCACACGTACACACACACACACACACACACACACACACACACACACACACCGTGTACACATACACACAATATATGTGCAAATAAAATATGAAACAAAAATGCAAGACACAGAAAACTCTAGAGAAGGAAACAACAGCTTTATAACCTGTACTCAAAGAGAAACACTGGCAACATCTAGTTCAATATTTCAGACCTCTTAATATTTTATATGTCAATGCATATTTACATAGGTTTGATATTTGGGTCATATTATAAACTTCTCATTTCTGTCTTCCCTTTGCAGTCTTGTTCCCCTTCTCCTTTTAAGTCCTTAGTCTTCATTCTACTTTAGTGTTATATACGTGTATTTATAGACCTACTTTTTAAAATCTAGAATTTGCATATGGTGGAAAGCTTGCCATGTTTGTCTTTCTGAGTCTGCTTCATTTTTTTAATGCCATGACAATCTCCAGCTCCTCCCATTTTCCTGAAAAATGACATCATTTCATTTTTTATAGCTGAATAAAACTCCAGTGTGTGTGTGTGTGTGTGTGTGTGTGTGTGTGTGTGTGTGTGTGATGTGTGTGTTCACATTTTCTTTATCCATTCATCAGTTGACCGCCCTCTTAGTTGGGTCCATTACCTTGGCTATTGTGAGTGGTCCTGCAGTAAACGTGGCTATGTTCAGTAGCCATGGAAAGTATTATTTTGGTATGCTATGGTACAATGATTTGGGAGTACACACCCACCTTTGCTCCCTCTGGATTATAAGGAAGGCTCTATTTTTAATTTTTAGGTGTCTCCACACTACTTTCCACAGTGGCTGAGTCAGTTTACACTCCCATTAACAGTGTATGAGTGTTCCTTTTTCCTTTCCATCCTTGTTAGTGTTTATTGGTATTTCTTTTCTGAATGACTGTCACTCTGCCCAAGGGGAAGATGGAATTCCTGTGTTGTTTTGATACACCAATCCCCTAAAATTTTAATTATTTTCATGACCCTTTACTATCAAGTAATTATGTTTTCCTTTTATAGAATATAGTTGGAGAAAATAAAAATCTTCCTGTGTAGGTATTTGATAAACACTTCCTGGTGATAAAAGCCATGGAAGAATAAGAATCTAAGGACAAAAGGAACTGGAGGTTCTCCTATCCTCCTTGAAACCAGAGCAAGCCTCCACTGGGCTGAGTCAGCTTCTCTGGCCTAGTCCCAGCTCTAGTCATGGTAAGCTCAGTTTAAATAAAGCAGAATCAACTTTCATGTTTTATGTGTATCAGAACAATGATCTCCTTAATCATTTTTAATTTAAAATTAGCCATTCTTGACGCAACCACACAATGGCAGGGCAAGCTCTAAAAATCATATCTGCTGCTAAATTCTTTCTCCGAGCTTCTCTCTCTCTCTCTCTCTCTCTCTCTCTCTCTCTCTCTCTCTCTCTCTCTCTCTCTCTGTCTCTCTCTCTCTCTCTAGTTCAAACTAAACCAGTGAACATTATGAGCAAGAGTCATACATGGGTACAAAAACAGAAAAGCGCCCAGAGCTCGGCTGGCTCTTTTAAGAGGTTTCGTGGCCACAGGTGAATAGTGTGGGTGTTAAATTTCAGGGTGCCAGTGCTGCCATTAGATGCTCTGGGATGAGCAGAGAGGACCATGCACCCTGAACAGATGGAAGGGGAGAGGTGGAGGAGGAGATGACAAGGACAACAGTGGCAGAGAGCATGCCTAACGTACAAAGTCCCATCCCCAACACTGAAGTGAGTGAGTTCAGGCCAGTCTGCAAATTGGTGAGAGAGACTATGTCTACAATTCAAATTTTAAGAAGGGGTGACAAGGAGGGTGGTTGGCTGTGGAGCTGGAGAGATGGTTCAGTGGTTAAGAACACAAGCTGCTCTTGTAGAGGTCCTGGGTTTGATTCCCAGCAACCAACAGTGTCTCACAACCACCTGTAACTCCAGTTTCAGGATCTCTGGTGCTGTCTTCTGGACTTCACAGACACAAACTATACATGTAGACCAAACATCCATACACATAAAATAAATGTAAGAGTTTTGTTTTTGTTTTTTTAAAGAAGGCAGGGACCTAACAGCTCAGCTCAGTGGCAACAGTGGCAAAGTGTTTACCCAGGATGCAAATGGCTTTGAGGTTCAAATTCCAGCAAAACACACACACACACACACACACACACACACACACACACACACACACACACACACACACACACACATATGTATCCAGGAACACAATGCAGTGTGGAATTTGACCTCTTTGTAATACCAATTTGAAGTAGCTGAAGGAAATAAAACACTTAAAAGACTTGCAGCCATAAAAGAAGAGTCAAAAGCAAAGTTGAGGACAGTGTGCTCCTGCATGGTCTTTCACAGGCAGTCAGCAGGAGGCTGGCAACCAGCTGAGCCTATGGAAACAGCAGAGTGGCTGGACCTGAGACTGCTGGGAGCTCAAAGAGTGCCTGCCAAACATGTGAGGAAGAGGCGGGGACAATGGTTACATGGCAGGGGTGATTTTATCATCATCATCATCATCATTATCATCATCATCATCATCATCATTATTGTTTTGTTTTTTTTGAGACAGGGTTTCCCTGTATTGCTTTGGAGGTTGTCCTAGAACTCGCTCTGTAGACCAGGCTGGCCTTGAACTCACAGAGATCTTCCTGCCTCTGCCTCCCAAGTGCTGGGATTAAAGATGTGCACCACCAACACCCAGCTCTTACTAACTCTTAAAGCACTGAACAAGTTTCTCTTTTCAAACATAAGGTTTTTCCATTGTTAGTTATGAATCCAGTGAGTTAACCAGGCTTAGGACCAGTTGAAGTAGAAGAACAGCATTGGTTACAAGATATTTTTCTAAGTCTAGGCGAGGCTGATGTGTTCATAGAACTCCTTCTAACTTGTTTCAGGCCATGTAATCGGTGCCCACCTACACCAGGAATACTTGAAATGAGGATGAGAAGTACCAGTTCTCACCCCACTATGGAACTGAGGCACTGAACAGGAAATCAAGACTAGACAATTTATAACCCATTGTGTTGGGAAACTTTATACAGTTCCTTGTGGAACAAAAATTTTGAATACTATTAAGAAATGATGGGTGTCAGGGATACTCAGATAGAGGTAAGATTAAGTGACATTGCATGTTAGCCTCTTCTCTTTCCATTTATAATGATTATTCATAAATATACAACTCTAACTTAGGGGGACCATGATTCCATTCTGTCTGAGAGCACGTGTGATATGATCGTGGGAATGATGCTGCTCTGAAGGCAACCTCAGAGCCTGCCAAAGGATCATGTTTAAGAAAACATAGGCAGAGCTTCCAGGGTGTCACCATTCTCTGCAATGTACACAGAACCAATGCAATTTTTTTGTTTCACTGTTACAATTTGTGGGTAACACTTCTAAATATATATTGACTAATGTATGTTTTTGCCTGGCCATTTTAGATACCTCAATCCCTACTCGAGGTTCCTGACATACCACAGACATTTTATAAGACCCAAATGATAGGATTGACCTGGAAGTCACAGAAGGGAAGAGTACAGGTAATCAAGTGTGGTATAGTTACACCCACAGATGTTATTTATGCTTTATAACCCCCCCTTGTCCCTCAGACTACAAATACTTTTTTCCTTATAGGAAAAGATTAATAATATATTATTGATAAGATTTTGCTAGGTGATATACAGTAGAAAATTTGATAGACACACACATACACAACAATAGCAACAACAACAAAATATTGAGGTCAGGTGTGGTGGTACACACCTTTAATACCAGCACTCAGAAGGCAGAGGAAGGTGGATTTCTGTGAGTTTAAAGCCATCCTGTTCTACATAGCAAGTTACAGAAAATAAGGGTGATATAGTGAAATCCTGTCTTTAAATAAAAAATCCTAAGAAGCTAATAAGGAAAAAAAAAAACTACATAAGGATCACAGTGGAAAAGGGTAAGCAGAGTACATTTCCATGACATTATCAAAAAGACTGATATGATGACCGGCTAAAGTTAGTCAGTCTACCTTGCTAAAATAAAAGGAATGAGAAAATGGAGTAATGGAATATTTTATTTTGCTATCAAATTGCCATTACTTTCCTTTAAAAAATAATATTTCACTAATGGATCCCCAAATTAGTTGGCAGAAATATACAGAGAGAAAAGATATTTTATGCACATTGTACCTATCTACAAGATGATAATTGCAAAATGGAAAAAAGAAAAGGTAACCCAGAAGGCCATTACAGTCACTTGTAGGAAGGTGTTTGACATTACTGGCAACAGACTAAATTAATACTATGTGCCTCCTGATACAAGCCATGAGCAAGGACACAGGCCCCAACCAGTGTGCTCCTGTTGAACAGGAAGAAATGCGATACTGAGGCGGTGGCAGGCAAACCCATGCCGAGGGACTCTGTGGAAAAGAACTTGCCTGGACTCTGAAAGTATTGAAGTCAGAGAAGACAATGAAGGAATGAAGAATTGATCCACACTGGGTTAAAGGGATGCGCCAGCACCTCAGATTTTATGATCCTGGATTAGAGCCCAGAAAAGCAAAATGATGTCAGCAAGATCTGAAGGTCCACAGGTCACACACTAACTACTTCCCGATTTGGATGATTGCACCATGTTTTAAGAATTACATTTCCTTATTATTTTTGTTATTTATTGTGTGTATCAGCATATGGGTGGATGTGCATGCCCCGTAAGCATGTGGAGTCCAATGAGAACCTGCAGGAGTTGGTTCTCTCTTTCTACCTGTGGGTCCCAGGTATTTACCTCAGATCATCAGCTCTGCAAGTGCCTTTACCTGCTAAGCCATCTCATTGGCCTGCCCCATAGTCTTATATGACATTAACTGTTGTAATTTTTAAAAGTGTCATGCTCGAGAAAGACACCATAGACAGAGCTTGGCTGGAGGTTTTTTGCTTTTGTTTTTTAATTGGGGGAAAGGGAAAGGGAAAACGGGGAGGGGAGAGGGGAGACTGGCCTCTGGGGACAGGAATAGCAGAAGAGAGGTGGGGGTAGAGACAGAGACAGGCAGAGAAGAGGAGAGAGAGAGAGAGAGAGAGAGAGAGAGAGAGAGAGAGAGAGAGAGAGAGAGAGAGAGAACAAGATGGGAGGTAGGCAGGGCCCTTTTAAAAGGGAAAACAGTGAATGCGCACAGGTGGTGCTCTTAGTGGTTGTATTCTGGTGGAACCCCAAGGGCAGGCCAGATGCCTTTTATACAGATGCCTGAATATTAACACTAATGTGAGGTGAAAATTTTTTGGAGAGAATTTTTGACATTCGGTCAATAGATTATGGCACTATTTTTTGGTTGGGTTTTTAAAATTTAAATTAGAAACAAGTTTGTTTTACATGTCGATCCCAGTTTCCTCTCCCTCCCCTCTTCTCCTGCCCCCCACTAACACCCTATCCCATCCCTTTTCTGCTCCTCAGGGAGGGTGAGGCCTTCCATGGGGGAATCTACAAAGTCTATCATTTGGAGCAGGGCCTAGGCCCTTGCCCCATGTGTCTAGGCTGAGAGAGCATCCCCCTATGTGGAATGGACTCCCAAAGTCCATTAGCATACTAGGGATAAATACTGATCCACTACCAGAGGCCCCATAGACTGCCCAGGCCTCTTCACTGACACCCACATGCAGGGGGTCTGGGTCAGCCCCATGCTGGTTTCCCAGCTATCAGTTTCCCATGAGCTCCCCTTGTTCAGGTCAGCAGTCTCTCTGGGTTTCTACAGTATGGCGCTATTTTTTTTTTTATAATTACTTAAGCCTTGAAGCTATTTCAAAAGAAAATATAAAAGAAAAACTTCAGGCTGGAGATGTAGCTCAGTTGCTAAATGTTGGTCTAGCATACACAAGGTCCTGAGTTCAAGGCCCAGCACCATACAAACTGGACATGGTGGTGCATGCCTATAATCACAGCAACGGGAGGTTGGCACAGGAAGATCAGAATTCGAGACTACCTTAAGCTAAGAAGAGAGTTTGAGGCCAGTCTGGGCTGCACAGACCTTGTCTCAAACAAAAGGTAAGGATGTTGCTGATGGCTTTTAGTCACAGTAGCCCAAATGGCTACACACAGTGATATGGATAAATGGCCATTCATTCATGCAACGGATGCTATATAGCATGAAAAATGAAGACACTACTGAGACTTCAAGATAAGGTGAAATGAATTCATCAAGATAGAATGATAGGTCAAAGTTACCAGGTGAGGAGAATTGCAGCAACTAATGGGAGCCTCGGAGAGACTTGTGAAACTCTGGAATGTTGTGTAACTCCACCTGAGAGATGAAGACAGCTAGATGATTTATCAAGCTGTTCATCTACCATCTCTGCTATTGCTACATGAAAATTACAACATAATTTAAATAATAACATTGACAAGGAAAGATAATTTCTAAGAGCTGACAGGAAGCCAGCAGACTTCAGTGACATCTGGGAGCAATGACTGACATTTTCGGAAAGGTGACTGGGCAGAAGGGAAGAAGTGAAAGTGCCCAGAGCTGTTAAGTCTTCGGCTATCCAGTCTGAAGCACTGGATACACACTGAAATGATTCAAAATCATATATTATGAATCCATTATAAAGTAAAACATTAAACCATTAAAATAATACAGTTACTAGGCAAGGATATGGCAAACATTTATGATACAGGTAGATGGGTGAATTCCATATTACTTATATGTTCTATACATTAGAACAGTAGTCTAGAAAAATGTCTGTGACTTTCTCCTATGGGGTATGCCATTGTGACAAGACTTTGATTTTCTTCCTTATTTTAGTGTCTTCCACTATATCTGACATAAACATGTATTATCTTAGTGGCTGAAAATTATAAAAATCAGTCTCCTCACTAGAGATGTGACTAGCATACATAAAGCCCCAAGTTCAATCCCTAGTTCTTCCTAAATCTAACCCAAGGTTGGGAGTGTTTGTCTGCAATCCCAGCACTCTGGAGGCCGAGCCAGGAGGATCAGAATCAGAAGACACTGTGGGCTTCTTATTGAGTTGGAGGCCATCCTAGGCAACACAAGTCTATCTTAAATGACAACAAAGTTTAATTTAAAAAATTGATATCTTAATGAACCTGATAACAGTGACTCCTAGGACACAGCCAGTAAGACAAAACAACAGCCCACAGAATGGGAAAAGATCTTCACCAACCCCACATCTGACAGGTTGATCTCCAAAATACACAATGAACTCAAGAAGCTAGCCACCAAAACACCAAACAATGAAACTAAAGAGTGGGACGCAGAACTAAATAGAGAATTCCCAACAGAGGAATCTAAAATGTCTGAAAGACACTTAAGAAAGTGCTCAAAATCCTTGGCCATCAGAGAAATGCAGCTCAAAACAACTCTGAGATACCACCTCACACCTATCAGAATGGCTAAAATCAAAAACACCAATGACAATCTATGCTGGAGAGGATGTGGAGAAAAAGGAACACTCCTCCATTGCTGGTGGGAGTGCGAACTTATAAGACCACTTTGGAAATCAGTATGGGGGTTCCTCAGGAAAATGGGAATCAGTCTACCTCAAGATCCAGCAATTCCTCTCTTGGGCATATACCCAAATAATGCACGTTCGTTCAACAAGGACATATGTTCAACCATGTTCATAGCAGCATTGTTTGTGAAAGCCAGATCCTGGAAGCAACCTAGATGCCCCTCAACTGAAGAATGGATAGAGAAAATGTGGTACATTTATACAATGGAGTACTGTACTATTCAGCAGAAAAAAGCAACGGAATCTTGAAATTTATAGGCAAATGGATGGAACTAGAAGAAACCATCCTGAGTGAGGTAACCCAGTCACAAAAAGACAAACATGGTATGTACTCACTCATATATGAATTTTAGACATAGAGCAAAGGATTATCAGCCTACAATCCTCTTCACCAAAGAAACTAGGAAACATGAAGGACTCTAAGGGAAAAATGCATGGACCCCAGGAATGGGAAGGGGCAAGAACTCCTGAGCTAATTGGGAGCATGAGGGTAGGGGAGAGGGAGCTGCCAGAATGAGAGGAGGAGAAGAGGAGAGGAGAGGAGAGGAGGAAATAGAGGAGCAAAAATATTGAGTTGGGGGAAGAATAGAGGACAGCAGGATGAGAGATACCATATTAGAGCGAGCCATTACAGGTCCGAGGAGAGATCTGGCACTAGGGAGATTTCCAGAGACCTACAAGGATGACATGAACTGAAAATCCAGGCAATGATGGAGAGGATAAACTAAACGCCCTTCCCCTAAAATGAGATTGATGACTACTTTTTATGCCATCCCAGAGCCCTCATCCAGTGGCTGATGGAATAGAGGCAGACACCCACACATATACACTGAACTGAACTCTGGAACTTAGTTGCAGAGAGGGAGGAATGAAGATCAAAGGGGTCAGTACCAGGTTGCTGAAACCTACAGAAACAGCTGGCCTGAACAAGGGGAAGCACATCAACCCCAGACTGCTGTCTGGGAGGCTAGTATAGGACTGATCTAGACCCCTGAACATGGATGTCAATGAGGAGGCCACTGCACTCTAGGGGGGCCCCTGGTGGTGGATTAGTATTTTTCCCTGGTGTAAGAAGGGACTTTGAGAGCCCATCCCACGTGAAGGGATGCACTCTTGGCCTGGACACATGGGGAAGGGCCTAGGCCTGGCCCAGGATGATGCAATGGACTTTGGGGAGCCCCCATTGAGGGCCCTACCCTGCCTGGGGAGTGGAGGGAGGGGGTAGGTTGGGGGTGAGGGAGGAGGTATGGGGGTAAGGGGAGGGAGAGGGAGAAGGGATTGATGTGTGAAACAAGCTTGTTCCTAATTTGAACTAATAAAAAAAATGTTATCTTCTTAGCTAAAGATCACCAAAAGACCAAAGTTTAAAAAGAGGAGGAAAGCGCCAAACATTAACAGAGCGCCCATTCACTTCATACACACACACACACACACACACACACACACACCAAAAAGAAAACAAAAATCTTTGATGTTCTATTTCACAGCCACCTTTGAAGTCGTTTTTCAACAGAGGACCAATCCTTTTCCTGAGCATTAAACTCCAGGCTCCAGCTGCCCAGGGCCTTCTTTTTCTGCCTTCATTACTCTTTCTCAGACCCCCAGCAATCTCTGCTTTATTTAACTCTTTCCCATAAAATTCTCTGGAAACATTTTTTTTCACTATTTAGAGAAATCAAAACACACCCAAAGAATGTAGACAGGGCTTTTTTTTTTTTTTTTTTTTTTTTTTGTAACAGTGCTATTACCACATAACCAGCACTAATGGGAGCAACAAGGAAGCTGAGGCTAACCTCCAAGGGTGTGGGCTGCAGAAGTAGTATTCAAGATGGCTGCAAGACACTATTTCTCTTTCCCCAGACTCCCAATCCCCACCCCAAGATCTTGGGCAGCCAACCTCAGCTCTTCCCATACAGTGCAGCCCAAGCCTGCGGATTTTCCTCTCTAACACACTTTGCCAATCAGCCCATCCCATACTGAAGCAAGAGAAGACATCAGAAATGTGAATTGTGGTCTTGACTGGAAATTTTTTCAATCTTTTATTTTCCTAACATGTGGAATGTATTTCACCAGGCAAGTAGAATAATGAAGACCAGTGGATGCTCCAAATGCCAGCGCATTCGTAGATCTCTGACATAGATAGGAACACTCTTAATGGGTTGCCTGGAAACTGGGACAGTATTTTCTCCAAAGAAAATTGTGTGCTACATCAAATGCAAGAATGCCTTGGCTTAAGATCAACTCTTATCAGGGCACCAGGAGATTTAATCATTGACAAAAACTATGGCAACAGAAAATGCAATTGCTTTTTAAGCATGTAGAAATGTTGACACCTTAATTCCCTAGGTGAAGGAAATCCGAGTTAGACCTAGCTTACCGTTAATGCACTTAGTAAAACACAGTCACTGACTATCATTCTATCAGTCTGACAGATGTTTCACCACCAACCACTTTCAGCAATGTGTACACTCCCCTTACTGTTGTCCAATGGAAGAAATGAAAACAATTCAAAGTCATTCATTTATCAAAACCCTTCCTTGGTTTCCTGGATGAAAAGGTAGAACCAGCCCTGGAAACACTGTAAAGCTAAAGGAAGATGCAACCAGGTGAGTGTTCAGGCATGAAGAAAGCCACACCCTCCATTGAGAAAGGAGAGGGCAGGTGCTGATGCTGATGCCATGTAGGGGAAGGGTGAGCGTCACATACCATCCATCAAGCTTCCATTTGTTATGTAGTATAGAGACACAGTTCAGTATAGAGTTTTTCCTAGAATGCAGGATGCCCTAGTTTCAATGCCTAGAATCACACACACACACACACACACACACACACACACACACACACACACACACACTAAATTTGCTATATTGCAGGTACATATTAGGCTTGGGGGTATACAGGTAAGCAAAGAGATGTAAGCCTAATCGATTCCCATTAGTCCTCTCTACCTCTATCTAGTCCCAGCCCAACAAAAGTGAGAAAGGATCCCAGCACAGGGGATGTCATGGATGAGGAGCCTGAGTGTGAACCATAAAACCCATGCTTTAATAAGCTAAAAAGGCAGACTTGGGAGGCTGGGAATATGCATCCCTGAGGCTTGCTAGCCAGCCAGTCTGGTCTACTTGTTTAGCTAGAGGCCAGTGAAGACCCTGCCTCGAAAATAAGTGGAGGGCTGCTGGGAAATAATCCTTGAGGTTATCCCATGGCTTCCTCACATATGTATACACATGTGAACTCAAGCTCACATGTGCACCCACACCCACACCCACCCACAGACCCCCCCCCACTAATTCCATAGCAATTACATACAATGCTATAAAGTGGGGCTACAGAGATGACTCAGCAGTAAAGAGCACTTACGGAAGATTGGGGTTCTGTTCCCAGCACCCCGTGGTGGCTCACAACCACCTGTAACTCCAGTTCCAAGGAATCCAATAAAGTCTCTGATCTCTAGGGGTGCACAGTATACATACATATACTCAGGTGCATAAATATATGCCCACATTTTAAATAACTAAATCTTTAATTTTTTTACATTACCAAAGAAGTTTGTTTTATAAAATCATTAGATTGGGCTGGAGAGATGATGGCTCAGAGGTTAAGAGCACTGCCTATTCTTCCAGAGGTCCTGAGTTCAATTCCCAGCAACCACATGGTGGCTCACAACCATCTATAATGAGATCTGATGCCTTCTGGCCTGCAAGCATGTATGCAGATAGAACACTGTATACATAATAAATAAATATTTTTTTTAAAAAATCATTAGATTACAAAAGCACATGGTTGAGGAAAGAGACTTTAGTAAGAACTATGCCAGAGGGTGGGATAACCTGAGAGCAAAACACAAAACTGAAAGGAGACAACTGTGAGGTTGCCCTCTTATGTAGTAGCTATAGTCAATAGTTTTTCACAGGGATATGGCATAGGATTCCATTTATTCACAGACTTTTTGGTTTTCTTTCTTCCTTTCTTCCTATCTTCCTTCCTTTCTTTCTTTCCTTCTTTTTTTTTGTTTTTTGAGACAAGGTTTCTCTGTGTGGCCCTGGCTGTCCTGGAATTCACTCTGTATACCAGGATGGTCTTGAACTCACAAAGATCCACCTGCCTCTGCCTCTGCCTCCTGAATACTGGGATTAAGTGAGTATAACCATGCCCAGTTCCCTTTCCACAGTCTCCAGGTGGGGGTTTTCTACCCCAACACACAGCAGTTTTGACAGCTTTCACTCAGCTCCCATCTGCACTCTGAGCTTCTCCCTCTGCTCTTCCCACTGCTCCACGCAGAGCTCCCTTCTCCACCTCAGCACCTGCTTTCTGATTGCCTTTTCAGCCTGAAGCTTCCTCTTAAATGGCATCTCCTCTCTTTCCTGGAAGTTCATCAGCAAGATCTCCCTAAGTCCTTGTGTCTGGGTCTTGTGTTCTGGCTCCCTCAAGTGAGCAGAGGGATTTAACCCATTACTCCTATTAGCAAGCTGATGGATTTTATTAGTCAGTACCCAACAGACTGATCCCAGATGGATGAAACTCATGCTTGGCCATTTCATAAGATGCCGTCCAGCTTGTTATCCAGTCAGCTTGTAGCTATAATGATGGCCCCATAATCCACAACGTGATGGCCTGCATCTTAAGAAGCCATTTGCATGAGAAAGACAACATACCATGAAGAACCCCAAAGAGACATTAAGATCTGCTTTCAGGGTTAGTCCTACTGCTGTTTGTATCTGACAAGTCTCTCCTAATTCCTGTTTGAGCATTACCATAAATCACATACTCTTTTCCATGGAGTCAGGGATTTCCCTGAAATCCCTTCTTAAATCACTGTTCTGTTACTAATAACTTGCCCTGTGGAATGAAACTGATTCACCATCCTCAAGTCCTTACGGTGAAGTCCAAAATCAGCTACACTAAGAGTTCAGCCCACAGCTCTGCTTTTAGTGTAACCTGCCAGTCAGAAGGGCTACACCAAGGTTTTTGTTGCACCAATGCTGGACATTTTTCATTCTCTCTTTCGAATCCACTTCCATTTTTTTTTTCCCAGAGAAGCTCAGCTTTATGGACAGAATTGGCCAGATGTCCAATATCCTTAGATGTGGTAGTTTGAATATAATTGGCCCCCACATTCCCATAATTCATAGGGAGTGGCACTATTAGGAGGTGTGGCTTTGTTGGTATGGGTATGGCCTTATTGGAGGAAGTGTGTCACTGTGGGGATGGACTTTGAGGTTTCACATATTTAGGATACTGTCCAGTGTTTCAGTTGACTTCCTGTTGCCTCCAAGTTCTAGGACTCTCAGCTATTCCTCCAGCACCATGTCTGCCTGCACGCTGCCATACTCCCCGTCATGATTATAATGGACTGAACCTCTGTGACTGTAAGTGAGCCACCCTCAGTTAAATGTTTTCTTTATAAGAGTTGCTGTGGTCATGGTGTCTCTTCACAGCAATAGTAAACCCTAACTAAGCCACTGGATATTCTAATGGAATCTGGCCAAAGGGGTGCACTGACAGGATATGATAAATGGGGTACACAGAATATAAAATCAACATGTATTTCCCCATCCTTTTCCTTGCTGTGATTACCTCTCTCTACAAAGTCTTTCTATGTGTAATTACGTGTGTGTGTGTGTGTGTGTGTGTGTGTGTGTGTGTGTGTGTGTGCGCGCGCGCATGTGCGTGTGTTGCTGGATCAAATCCAACATTTTCATGCTCAGCCAGGCACGGAACTATTACCCTCCTCAGGCCACCGTCTCTGCTCTCAGCCTCAACAGCTATTAGGTACCTGCTCAGCTGCCCTTGGATGTGGTGTTAGAAACCCCGTTCTCTCCCCTTGCACACTGAGGCTGCTGTCTTCAGATGCTTCATTTTCCCATGCTGATTTTTCTCTTACCCTGCCTACATATTCATAATGGATTCCCTATCTGAACTATCAATTAGCCTCCCATGTGTTGAATCTTAAATAGGTTTTATTTTTATTTTTAGAGCAGTTTTAAATTTACAAAAAAAATTTAGGAAGCTTGATAGAATGGCCACCTTCCCTCTATACGTTCTGCTGCCAACCTACACGGGTACTGACATTCTAAATTAGTATGACACATTTGCTTCAAAATAGGTGCTTTATAATTATCCAAAGCCCATACTCTACGCAAACTCCTCTAATTTTCAAGTAAGGTCTAGCATTCTGCCCTGCAGTCCCATCCAGGGCTTTTTCTCTCCAGTTTCTTAGGCTCTTGACTATGACCGATTCTTGTTTTTGATCACCTCTACAGTTCCGAAGAACACTAGCAGGATTTGCAGACTGGCAGTCACTGTGTGTCAAGAGATACAATTTAGATAACCATCAAGAGTCTACACTGTCAATACGACTTTCACTGTTGGCACTGACCTTGATCACCCAGACAGGATAGTGTCTGCTATTTCTACACTGTAATGTTCCTTTCCCCTCTCTTCTTTCCATTATATTCTCTGTAAGCTCCTATGCACAGGCCACATTTTAAGAGGGGGTGAGGAGAGGTTTGAAGCAATAGCTTAACAGCTGAAAAGCTCACCTTTCAAACAGCAGGTCCTGAGTGTTTGATCCCTTGAACACTGGATATGGGTGGTACCTGTTTGTAATGCCAGCCATGGGCACAGTGGGGATACAACAACAACAACAAAAATATTCCTGAGGCTCACTGACCAGTCAGTCAGCCTAGCCTATTTGCTAAGTTCTGGGCCATTCGAGACTCTGTTTAAAAAACAGGTTGACCTCTGGGCTCCATCCCCACCCTCACATATACATTCACCAGCACGTGCACGAGCGCACACACACACATACCACACACACACACACACCACACACACACACACCACACACACACACACACACACACACACACACACACACACACACACACACACACACCACACACACACACACACACACACACACGATGCTAGGGATGTGGCTCAGCAGTTGAGTACTTGCATAGTATGCTTGACACCCTGGGTTCCAACTTCAACACTGCAAAAAGTTAAAAAATATAAAACAGAAGCAGGCTTGTTGCATCTCCGTAAATGGGGAGTAGAGCTTTTGTGAGGTTTTTTTTTAATTGAGATAAGATATTCATATGACTTATCATTCTAACTTTTTAGGTGTTTCAATTGCCCCTTTGAAGTAGAATAGTCATTTCCTGATGGTACTGATCTCATGATAATCTTGTTATCATTCACCCAAAGTGACACAAGTCAAGTTTTAGCACATGAGGAACTTCATGTAAATGAGCTTCTCTCATTTTCTTATCCATTTGATTTATTTTCTTTAAAGTTTTTTTTTTTTAGATTTACTTATTTATTGTGTATACACCAGATCTCATTATAGATGGTTGTGAGCCACCATGTGGTTGCTGGGAATTGAACTCAGGACCTCTGGAAGAGCAGCCAGTGCTCTTAACCTCTGAGCCATCTCTCCAGCCATTGATCTATTTTCTTTAAGCCTAACATGAGACATCAAGGTCTCTACTAGGGAGCCAAGTTCTACCTACCATTGTCTCTTGTATTCATTCTTTTTCGAAAGAAACATTATTTGTTTCATGTGTATGGGTTTTTCATCTGTGTGTACATCTATGCAGCAAGTACACATGCCTAGTGACTATGGAAGCCAGAAAAGGGTTTTGACTCTCCTGAAACTGAAGCTACAGACAGCTGTGAGCTGCCATTTGAGTGCTGAGAATTGAACTCAGGTCCTCTGGAAAAGCAGCTAGTGCTCTTAACAGCTGAGACATCTTTCTGGCCCCCGCATTTGCCTTCTAATTTTTCTTCATGTTGCTATTTTCATTTGAGCTCTCCTAGGGCCCAGGATCTAAATTTCATTAATCTTTGTGTCTCGGAGATGGATGAATGTCCCAGAAACATAGCAGCTGATCAATAAATGGCTGTAAATGTGAGAAACAAAGAGGAGATGCAAATACAAGTGGCCTACTTATTCCAAAGAGGAGAGAGCTCCTTAAGGTGTCACCTTGGCAAGGAGTGGGAAGTGTGTGCTCCTGTTTGGTCACCCCTATTACAACCTGACTCTGGGATCATTTGGTTAAGCATGTGAAAATCATAACTTATATCTATATCTTTCACCCACGTCTGGACATTTAAATTAGATTACAAGTGTTATATGGAAATGCATTCACATAAAGATGCTATTATTTTTCAAGTGAAAACTAGCAACAATCTAAAGGCCCGGCAATAGACCAATGGAATTGCAGGCAACCCATGAGATAGAGTAACAAGAAGCCATTAAATATCAGGTTGAACTCTGCTTGAGCTGTTATTGGGCATTACAAGGGCATGGGTAAGTTTTTCCTTCGTGATTTCTCAAATTTCTCCTCTGAACAGTGATAACACCTGCACTACTCAGCAGAAAAAAAATGGAATCTTGAAATTCGCAGGCAAATGGATGAAGCTAGAAGAAACCATTCTGAGCAAGGTAACCAGTCAAAAAAAGACAAACATGGTATGTGCTCACTCATATGGATTTTAGACCTAGAGCAAAGGATTAGCAGCCTAAATCCACACCAGAGAAGCTAGGAAACAAGGAGGACCCTAAAGAGAGACATACATGGTCCCCCGGAGAAGGGGAAAGGGACAGATCTCCTGAGCAAATTGGGAGCATGGGGGGAGGGGAGAGGGAGCTAGGAGAATGAGAAGGGGAGAAGAGTAGGGGAGAGGAGGACATGAGGGATCAAGAAGGTTGAGTTGGGGGAAGAATAGAGGAGAAAAAGATAAGAGATACCATAATAGAGGGAACCATTATAGGTTTAAAGAGAAATCAGGCACTAGGGAATGTCCAGAGGATGACACCAACTAACAATCTAAGCAAGAGTGGAGAGGCTACCTTAAATGCCCTCCCCTGCTAATGAGATTGATGACTAACTTATATGCCATCCTAGAGCCTTCATCCAGCAGCTGATGGAAGTAGAAGCAGACACCCACAGCTAAACAGTGAACTGAACTGGAATCCAGTTGCAGAGAGGGAGGAATGATGAGCAAAGCGGGTCAAGACCAGCTGACCTGAACAAGGGGGTTATTATGATGTCTTGTTAAATAACCTTATGATGTCTGTATGTTGTTGTTGTTTGGTAGATTTCATTTATTTATTTATTTATTTATTTATTTATTTATTTATTCATTCATTTATTTTTGAGACAGGGTTTCCCTGTATAGCCATGGCTGTCTTGGAACTCCCTCTATAGACCAGGCAGGCCTCAAACTTAGAGATCCACTTGTCTCTGCCTCCTGAGTGCTGGGATTAAAGGCATGTGCTACTATGGCCCAGCTTGGAACAAAGTATTTTTCAAAGCAATCTGTGTTTGATTCCTACATAACCAAACTTGAGAATTATGTGTGAGCAGTTGTCAAAGGTCTTTACTGAGCATAGCAATGTTTGGAAAGTTCAATGTAATGATAAAGCAAGGCTATACAAAGCCCAAACACAACTGTGTTGGGCAAGATAGGGCGTCAGAAATCAAAATACTATTGTATCAAAGGTTGGCTTGACCTAAGAAAAAATAAACACAGTTCCATCCTGGCCTCTGCCTCCTATGTGGTCCTAGGATCCCTTCATGGAGCAGGACACTACCTCCCAAGGCCACTGAAGAAAGCCCTCTGACCATTAAGCCTGCAAACTTCATAAACAGCAGCTGGTAGCACCTCATTCTATCTCTTGCTCACCCTGTCCAGTCAGGTCTGATGCCTCACACCCTCCCAGCAAAGCACACACAAAGCCCTGCAATTTCTGCCCTAAATGTTTTAAGTTTAGACTCCAGAATCAAAAGATCTGACTTCCTGAAACCTCAGAGCAATCTGGATAGTTCTCAACAGTCATTCAACCCTAGGAACTCAGACCTACTGGGCAAAGTCTAAAGCCCAGCCCATTTTTTCAAGGATGTCTTTATGCAAACCAAGCCACACCCTAGCTTGTAAAAGATTTAGTTAAACTCTAACCTAAAAGTGTGTGGTATTATGAGAATTTGTATGGGAAGCCCTTATCTGTTCCCTTATTCACCCAGTCTAAGGATTACAATAAGTACAGAGAATGCAGAAAATGAATTAGATTCCTTGAGATCTGAAGTAACTCCAATGAAGGAATTAACTTCTCAACTGTTTGAAGGATCCTAAGTCAATGTCCCAGGGCTGTCTTCTAGGCTTTGTGGAAAAAAAATCATTTGGTATTTTAATTTGATCTTCAGTAGTCTGTGTTTAAAATCTTAAAAGCTATTGATTTTCCTACTGCAATCTATGCTTAGATAGCCACAAAATTCACAGAGCTTCAACTGGGTGAAGATCCAAGCAAAGAAAATGAGAAGAACAAACCAAGCTCCAGCATGGTTGGAGATTCCACTACAGGAGGAGGCTGGCTGCACTGGATCCCCACACAAAGGCAGTTACACAATGCAGTGCACTCTACAGGGAACACACCTCAAGAAGCAGGGAAACTGACAGAACCAGAGACAGCCTGGAGTGAGCAAAGGGCTAGCCCTTCAGAGCTGAAGGATGTCTGACTTGATGGTACACACCTAAAACCTCAGCTCTTGGGAGGCTAAGGCAGGAGTTTTACCAGTTCAAGGCCAGCCTGGGCTACATAATGAAACTCTCTGAAAAATTGCTGGAAGGTTGTTCAGCCACCACCTGCTTTATGAAAGCCAAAAGAGAAAGGAAGAGTTTTCATAATTGTCCCCTTAAAATCCTGTGAGTTGTCTGGGGGCAGGGATGAAATTACTCCTCTGGGGAAACTTTCCACGTATTTGTTAAGGGTTAAACTTCCCACTCTCTTAAACCTTTTAAAACACTCATAACCCCCCCCCCCTTTTTTTTTCAGAAGATCTCAAGTTAATTTTCTTCCTGTTACAGCCACTACAGGGATTTATTATCCTGAATTTTCAGTTTTCATTTACTTACTTCATGGCCTATCCAAGTCTGGGACCGGAACCAGATCTAGCTTGTTTTTAAGGGAGAACTTTACTGCAGAATGTGCAACCATGTTATCACCGAGGTTATCCAAAAAACAGTTTCAGTCCTCATCTTCCTGAATTATGAAGGACAGGTACAGAGGGGAGACAGATGAGAGACTAGCTGATGCTGAATGAAAGCCTGTGCAGGAAGTGCCTCCCCTGGGGGTGAGGCATTAGTCTTATGCATTGCCTTTTGGGACAAGGTGCTAGGAAAGACAGGGAACTAGAATTAATCTAAAAGCTATTCACATGCCACACAGCACAGTGAAATAAAGTGAACATATTGTGAAGAAAAATTTCTCTAGATGAGAACACACAAGCAGCCCACTGCCACCTTTCCAAATGAATTCTGTAACTCAAAGCCATCAGTATTCTAGCCTACCCAAGAGCCAGGTTCTTAACTAGTTATCTATTCACAAGGATTTATCGCCTGGGGGGGTGGTCTGGGGGGAGGGTAAGGTAGAATTGCGTTTGTCCTGGTTTGTCATTTTCTGCTTAGCCAAAGCAAAGGGCAGCTGCTGGTGGTGTTCAAGTGACACAAGCTTCCGTAGCTGCCATCTGCCGCCTGCCTGGTCCTTCCAGCCTGGAGGAGTCCCTGTGCACTGCAGAACGCAAGGCTGCAGTAGAGTTGTGTAACCTCTCTCGGAATGTATAGCGTTCACGGAAAAGGCCACTAGGGCCAGTCACGAAAGAACAACCAGGCTGGAAGGCCCCCAAGACTAGGGGATATCGGGAGGGAGACCTGCTGGACCCCCATCCCTGAGGGTGGCTGGAGGTGGGGCTGTGAATCCTCTGAGGAGGAGCCCAGGGCTGGTGATGTGCGATGCAGAACGTGCGACTCCTGAAATCTGTGAGGAGCAAAAGGAGGATGCGGTAACAACCTAAGGATTCTGGGGGAGTTCTCAGCCTGTGTCCCGGGGAAGTGCCAAGGACATCCCCACTCCGCTTTTCAGTTACGCAACACTCACACTTTGGGCAGAATCTACTGAAACACGAACTTTCTCATTAAAGTAATTAAAGTATAAAGTCTCTAAGGCTCTGAGTGTTGTCTGAAAAGGAGCAGCTGCCACCTGCAGCGATAGAAGGTGGCATCCTGTGACTGTCGCCCGCCGTATCCTCCCAAGGGTGGATGCCGGGTGGCGATGGATGGCGCCCGCCAGTCCCCATCGCAGGTACGCAGGCGGCCGTCTCCCTCCTCCCCACCGCAGACACCTGCCCGCGGTTACCTGCGGGTTGGCGGGGATATGCGCGACTTCGGGGACCCGCGTCGCCCTTTCCGAGGGACCCGCGCCGTTCTCCCGAGGACTGTCCTCCCGCGCCGGGAAGAGCCCGCAGCGGCGCTGGAAGCGCGCCACAAGCTGTGAATCCTGCAGACTCCGCAGCAGCTCAGCCATGGTGAGCCGGGACCCCGCTCTTCCTCCGACCTGCAGCCACGCGCGTCCCTGTCCTCGGCGTGCGCCCTGGCCTTGCCTACCGCAGCCCGGTGCTCCCAGCGCAGGGCGGGCGGGCGGGGCGCAGCGCCAGCTAACAGGTGCGCCGCCCGGGTCCTAGCGCCCGCCTTTCACTTGGGGAAACCCAGGTGATGCCTCCACCTTGCGCGCCACGCCCGCCCCTTCCTCGCTACCTGGGTGGCCCCAGCCCCCCTACCTGTCTCCCCCAGGGAGTTCTTGCAATATCTCGGAAGAGATTAGGTGCGTTACCTGCGCGCCCACCGCTCTGTCGGGCTAGTTCAGACTAAGGAAGAGCGCATGTGCACCTGCCCTGTGCTTTGTGGCCCTTTTAAACTTCCAAGGTAAAGCTTGAGCCCAAGGTAAAGCTTTACCTTGAGCCCAAGGTAAAGCTTGTTTCCAACACACACACACACACACACACACACACACACACACACACACACACACACACACTCTCACCTCCCCCCCGCCCCCCAGCTCCCTGTCCCCACTTTGCCTGGTTTCTGCCTGATTAATTTCCAGGAGTCTAGCTCCTAGGGAGAATTCCCAGTGCTTTCCAAACTTGATGGAATGCTTCCTGCTCACAGGCCAGTTACCCACTTCAAACTTCAAGAAATGCGAAGAAGTTAGGGCCAACCAGAGTGATGTCATGGAAAAAGATAGAAATTCCCCCGTCCCCACTTGGGCCTTGGTGAGACTTTAGACCCAAAAGGAACAAAAGCGCCCCGCCCCAATCGATTGCTTTAGAACAGCAAAAAGAAACATCCTGCAGATGTGCCATGGTTTTTCCTGGACACTCCTAAACCTCTCTTCCGGGTCTCTGAGATCCTGACATGACCTCTGCTCCTCATCGCAGGAGTGAGAAGCAACAGTTAAATGAGTCCCAGGTGGTTGCCCTGCAGCAAAACTATAATCCAATCCCGAGTTGGGAGTAGAAGGCTACAGGGTGGGGTGGGGGTGGGGCGGGGCGGGGGGATGTTCCTAACCGCCCTTGTGAAACCTGCCTGCTATTTGCCTGTGGATGAACATCTGCCACCACCTTGCTCATCCAGCTGCCCTTCTAGGCTGAAGGTCTTTGGTTCCCAAAGCCCAAGGATGGTGTGGTCTCCTGTCATCACTGCTTTCTGCTCCCCTAGCTCTTTAGTCCTATTTGGAAAACACGGTCAAAATGGTGAACAAGGCAGTGACTTCTTCGGCGATACCACAGATACCGTTTTCCTCTTGTAGAGATGCATGGGCCTGCTGTCACAGACCTGTGATGTTACACCCAGACAGCTCAGGTGGCAGTAGCCTCCCTCCCCAGTGCTGCTTGCTGTGGTTGACAGACACTGAAACCAAATCCCACGGTTTGGTTTTAACAGCTGGCATTACAATAGCTGCCCACCTGCTGCTTTTGTAGATTAAAAATAATATGTTCTCCCATGAAGACCCTTGAATCGCTGTCTCCCAAATTTGTTGCTCCAACCTTTCTTGTGTAGAAGAAAAAAAAGACAGTATAAAATATGGCACATTTAATGTGGTACCCAATTAGATTTCAGGTATAGCCTTTTTACCTGACTCAAGTTGTCAGTGATTCATGACACCCCAGATCAGGCACTGTGGGTTTTTTTTTTTTCCTTCTGTGATGAAATACTAATCCGATTGTCTTTCTTAAAAGGCTCTTTCGAAAATCATGAGGCATTATGGGCCAGTTCCAGCAACCCACACTGTGCTGTGTGCCCTGCTCTACACTCTCTGCCTCCTTCCTTTGAGGCAGGTTCTCTCACTGACCCGAGCTAGGCTGGCTCTGCCCTCCACTGTACTGGGGTCACAAAAGCCACACAACCATATCTTCAGGTCCTCATGCTTTCACAGCAAGTACTCTTAGACACTGAGCCGTCCCTCTGACTCTTTGTATTTTATTTTTAAAAATGGGGCTTTGTTATGGAGCCCAAACTGGCTTCAGATTGATTCCCAAGTCCATCTGCCTCTGCCTGGTAAGTGATCTCCGGAATGTGACTGCCTTCACTCCGCCCTCTCCCCCCACCCCACACCTCCTTCTGCCTATATAATTCCCTGTCTGGAAATGATTTCAGACTTTTATAGGATGTCAATCCACCATTGTCTGTGACTGTCAGCTCCCTGAATAGAACAGTTTTAAGATTCAATTTCAGTCTCTGTGGACCAGTTTCTACAAGTGAGATTTGGGGATTTCAGTTGCATTGTGAGAAGGCAAGTAAGACACAGAAAGGAGGGAGGCCTATATACAGTAGCCTATATTGAACTGAAATGCTACTTTTTTTTTTGGATGGAAGGAATTTCATATATAAGCAAAAGCAAATATCTGAGTATCGCTCTTCTTTCTTTTTAAAACACAGATAAGAGCTTTCTTTGCACAAGGTACTCTTTTGGCTTATCACAGAGGATGGTCCATGTAAAACATGATTCTTTTTTTTTTTTTTCAGACAGGGTTTCTCTGTAGCTTTGGAGCCTGTCCCAGAACTCACTCTGCAGACCAGGCTGGCCTCAAACTCACAGAGATCTGCCTGTCTCTGCCTCCTCATTGCTGGGATTAAAGGCGTGCACCACCGCCTCCCAGTGTAAGTATAAATTCTTGTGGTTGTACACCATTCCATTCTATGAGCTGAAATTTAGTTCCCAATGTACATTTGGATGGTGTCCAATGTACAGTTTCCAAACAGTGTCCACTAAGCAACCTTTGTTCCCACGTGGGTTGCTGAGTCAGAAGGTACTTACCATTTTTAGCATAGCATTTAGCATAGCATTTGTCAATGTTAATTGTTGTTAATTTGACCCTTAGGAATGACATGCCAGCTTCACTCAGAGAAGTTGCCTATCCTGCTAAGTTCTTGACCATACAGTGTCTTTATGGTCTTCAGCAACCAGATGGGTTACATGTAGCATCTTGTGATGGTTTGAACAAGAACGGTTTGAACAAGAACAAGAACAAGATGGTTTGAACATGTGTTTGAACGCTTGGCCCATAGGGAGTGGCACTATTAGGAGGTGTGGCCTTGTTGTAGTAAGTGTGACCAGGAGGAAGTGTGTCACTGGGGGGGGGGTGGGCTTAGAGGTTAAGCTAGGCCTAGTGACGGTCTCTTCCTGCTTCCTGCAGGTCAAGATGTAGAACTCTCAGCTACCTTTCCAGCACCATGTTTACCTGCATGTGGCTGTGCTTCCTGCCATGACAATAACAGACTAACCCTCTGAACAGTAAGCCAGCCCCTGTCCCGACCTGCAGGACATCAACCTGGGGCAAGAAAGTCAGGGATAGGGAATGGGGACAAGAGATGCAGAAAGAACGACCACAAGACAGGATTCTGATCAAGTGGCAAACTTTACTTTTTTCTCAGGCTAGCTTATATAGTCGGCAGAGCAGGATATGGGGAGGGGTAGAATAAGTTGGTTGTGAGCCAGATGTTAGTGTAGGCAGGATATTAGGAAGCCACAAGGAAGAGGATGTTTGTCAGGATAAAGAGTTTATGAGTAAGAGGTCCAGGAAGGGTTGCCTAGGTGACTGAGCCTGTGGGTGAGGGACTGGGTCAAGTTGTTTCTTCTCTTGAGCTGAGGTTCTAAGGAGCTGCTATGTAAAGGTTAACTATGTGGCCTGTCAAGCTTGGCCTAGGATCTCATGCCAAGCTCTGAGATTTGGCTCCCAAAAAGCCCCAAATAAATGTTTTCCTTTTTAAGTGTTGCTGTGGTCATGGTGTCTCTTCACAGCAATAGGAATCCTAACTAAGTCACATCTCAAGATAGTTTTAATTTTACATCTCTTATTATGAATGAGAATGGCCAGATTTGGGGTTTCTTCCCCTCCCTCTCTTCCTTTTCATCTCCTCCTCCCTTGTCCCCCTTTCTTTCTTTCTTTCTTTCTTTCTTTCTTTCTTTCTTTCTTTCTTTCTTTCTTTTTCCTTCCTTCCTTCTTTTCTCTTTTCCTCCTCCATCTCTTCTGCTTTGTTCTCTCCCTCATCTCTTTTCCAGTGTCTGGCTATATAGCTCTCAGGCTGACCTAGATCTTGTATGTAGTCTGGGCTGTTCTTGAACACATACCCTTCTTACACCTGCAGCTTAAATTTTGGTAATGACAAGTGTGAGCCACCATACTAAGCTGGCCATTTCTGTGCTCTCTCTCTCTCTCTCTCTCTCTCTCTCTCTCTCTCTCTCTCTCTCTCTCTCTCTCTCTCTGTGTGTGTGTGTGTGTGTGTGTGTAGGCATATAAAAACATTGGATCTACTCTTATCCCTGAATGACAGATCTTGATAAGAACATCAGCTTTGTTCAGTCAGTAGCGAGGAAAACATTACAACACCACTTTCTCTCTCTCTCTTTTTCTTTCAATGCTACGTTTACCCAAATATGCCAGGAAGCTTCACCCCATTATTTACCAAGGTGTCAGGGTCAGTGTTTTCAGAGCCACAGGTCAACCTTTGGTGTTGGATGAGAGACCAAATGTGGTCTGGAAACCTGTTCCAACTCCAGGTGAACTGGATGAGGCTGACCTCAAAGCTGTGGAGAGTCCTCCAGTAAAGGAGACTGTGTATTGATTATTTATCCCATTCTCCACAAGACAAGCTAAATTAACATTATACAGGCTGAACAGATTATATTTCTGTATTTAGGAATATATGTGTATCTTATATGTATGTAACAACAATTAATGAAAAGGAAGCCATGAATTTGAAAGAGAGCAAGGAGGAAGTATATGGGAGGGTTTGAAGAAGGAAAGGGGAGGGGCAAATGATGTAGTTACTTTATAATCTAAAAAATAAAAGAAATAAACTGGGTGGTAGTGGCACCTGGAATCCCAGCACTGGGGAGGCATAAGCAGGTAGATTTCTGTGAGTTCAAGGATAGCATGATCTACAAAGAGGGTTCCAGGACAGTCAAAGCTGTTACCCAGAGAAACCCTGTCTCAAAATTAATTAATTAATTAATTAAAAGTTCCCAATTAAAAGTAAAGTAAAGTTTTTTAACCAAAGTTTATAGTTTTGAAGGACTAGCATGCAAGTTGCCATAAACTGGTGGTTTTGAAACAATAGTGATTTATTAACAGATAGGTGAGGGAGGTTATCACACACCTCTCGTTGTGTCTGGTCAATGCTAACAATCCTGTGGCTTGTGACAATGTCACTCCAGTATTTTCAGCTGTTGTCATATAGCATCTCCCTCCTTTGCCAGGCATTTGTCTACCACACCTACAATCTCAGCACTTGGGAAATAGAGGTGGGATGTTTGTTAGTTTGAAGCTAGCCTAGATTAGGTAGCAAGACTTTATCTCAAAACAACCACAAAGTGGTCCTCTTTTTAAGAGACTAATCACTGAATTATAGTGAGCTTTAATCTGGTATGACCTCATCTTAATCTGGTTTCACTTGCAAAAATTCAATATGTAATGACATCACATGCATATATTTTGGTGGATTTGAACTTTAAGGTCATTGTAAGTACTTACTGCGCTCCAGGTCTGTGCTCAAGGTTTTTTTTTTCTCTCTCTCTCTCTCTCTTTCTTTCTTTCTTTCTTTCTTTCTTTCTTTCTTTCTTTCTTTCTTTCTTCACATGGTTTCTCTGTGTAACAGCCCTGGCTGTCCTAGAACTCATGAACTCATGTTGTAGACCAGGCTGGAACTAACTCATCGAGATCCACCTGCCTCTGCCTTCCAAGTCTTGGGTTTAACATTTTCATACCATAATTTATTTACTCATCTTTTATCCCTCTAGCAGTCCAATAATGTAATGTTTACCCACAAGAGGGAAAAGGCATTAGGAAAGGAAATTGACCACCAGGTTTCAGTTGTATGCCTGATCCCTGGCCAGAGATAATTGGTTCTATACTGCACACTTGACCACTTTTGGAATCATGAGTGTTCCTTCTCCAATTCAGAGACCCCATTCAATATCTATTGAAGTAATCATCAGAAGGATGGCCAAGCACTGAAGGCTAAACTTTCAGGCATGTGACTTCCAAGCCACCCCGTGGGAAGGAAGGCTTCTAGGTACCTGATTCCAGTTACTACAAGGTTCTCTCTTCCCCCTGGGTTCCCTGAGCTACCTCCAAGTCCAGATAAGCCAAATTCCAAAGTTTCTGTTCTTTGTGACCTGAGCAGGCCTAAGTTGGCCATCCAGGAAATGGCAGAATTTTAGAATGAAACTCTAAGGCTCAAATCAGAGCCACGCCCCCACCTTTCTCAGTCACTGGACTCCGAAGCCCTTCCTAGCTCTTGCTATATCTTCTGTGTTCTTTTTTGCCCAGTGAATGCAGAGCCTATGGCGGACAGAGGAGGCGCTCAGATCCACTGGACCTGGAGTAACAGTAGGCAGTCATGAGTGAAACTGAATCCTGGTCTTTTGTAAGAGCTGAGCCATCTTTCCAGCCCTAAGCCTTCATTTGGTTTATAATGGAAACTTCCCAATCTTTTCTACTTCTGCCCTTATGAACTTGTAGTGGGCTGCACAACACAGAGTCCCTGAGAGATCCTGATACTCGGTGCATCTGTGGATAGTATTTTATACTTCCTGCTTTCTAAGCTTTACTGGAATCCAGCATTCTGGAATACACTTCAGCTGTTACAAAGAGAGAAATCCTGCCATTTACAACAACATGAGTGACCATGGAAGACATTGTGGTGGATGAACTCAGCCAGACATGGAAAGATAAATACACATATATCACTTTATGTCAAGCCTGAAAAGTTAAACTAATAGGAGTGGAGAGTAGAGTGGTAGCTGCCAGGGCCTTTGGGGGGAGAGACAGGTTGCAAAGAGGAATCAAAGCCTGCCAAATTTCAATTAGATGGTCCAGTGAGATGGTTTATTGGGTGAAGTCACCTGCTGGCAAGCCTGATGAATTGAGTTCAATCTATAGACCCATACATGCACACACCACACACACACACACACACACACACACACACACACACACAGAGAGAGAGAGAGAGAGAGAGAGAGAGAGAGAGAGAGAGAGAGATGCAAACTTTAAAAAAGAGGAAAGGACTTTAGTTTTAAAATAATGTTGATTATATGAGAATAATAAATTCAAAGAGTCTATTGTATGTTAAATGGCTGTTGTTCACAACAACACACAGTGTGTACTTGAAATTGCCGAGAGTGGATTTTAAGTATTTCACCATAAAAATAAAACCAACAGCACATGACTATATGAGATAGTATATGTTAGTTAACTGAATTCAGCTTTTCCACACATATGCATATAAAATTATATATCAATTTTATCAATGAAATACTTGAGATGGTTTTGTGTGTTAGTAGTGGTCCTACCTTATAGAAGCTGGAAGGTCTAACATCACTGGGCCAATATTCATTATGAACAATCCCTGGCAGGAGCATCTGTTGAATTCTTTAACGAATTTTTCCAGGGGTTTCCTGAAGTCCTTGAAGCTCCATCATTGTACAACCTGTCACTCATTGCGCTGCCTTCTTGGCCCCAGAAACATTTACATTTACAAATGGTAGTTCTAATGCATGGGAGGGCAATTAGCAATGCTGTCCATCTAGAATGCTTCTAGTGTTCAGTCCAAAACTGAATCACAGGACCTCTCCTTTAGGAATCTAGAACACCCTGGAGGAGAGAGAGCAAACCCTCGTATCATCCAGTCTAGTCATGTGTGGCCCTAAATGTTCTTGCCTTTCTTAGCTTGGTGTTGGTTGGTAAACGATCCTGTATTTGAATTTCCTTAAAGGTAATTAAATCTACTTATAGTGACATTTGTGGCACATATCAGCATATTCAGAGAGGTATATTGTCTGACCTAAATAACAAATACCTTTCAGGACAGATAATGAACAGAATTCTGTTTTGTAATTTTGTGCTTTGCATTTCTCATTAACTATAATAACACGATTTATTGCAGAATAATTCCTTTCTATGGCTAATTATTCTGGGAACTGGAAGCTTTGACAGTGCAGGCTTGAGCTAAGCATACCCAGGGTCAAAAGCAGATCTCACAGAGTCCAGGCAATTCTCTTGAACTCTGTGCCTATTTATCTATCTGCAAAGTTGGGCTAATACCAGAGTGTATTCTTTGAGGACACTTCACCAAGTTCATTAGGTGCTTCTTTCTTCCTTCCATTTTCTTCTGTGGTGCTGGGATTGACCCAAGGCCCTAGGCATGCTATTCAAGTACTGTACCACTGAGTTACATCCTGCCTGTTTTTTTTCTTTAGCTGTAACTGTATGGTCTACAGATCTCCCACTTTTTCCAGTCTGCACCAGCATAGACACAGTTTCATCTGCAGCACTGGCTTGATAGTCGAAGCCACTCTCTTAGATAAAAAGTTTCATTTGAATGCCACAAAACTATTGAGTGGCCAGCAGCATACAGGGCAGGGCAATGCAATAATTATGATAATTGGCACAGAAATATGCAGAGGTTAACAGGACAATTAGACATACTTCTATTTCTGAGCTGTATGTGAGCTCCACATTTTAGTCTTATATGCTTATGGGATGAGTTTTTAAAAGACAGGTCCTCACTGTCTAACCCTGTCTAGTCTAGAAATTGCCATATTGGTCAGGCCATCCCCAAACTCACAGAGATCTACCTGCATCTGCCTCCGAGTGCTGGGATAAAGGACATGTGCCATCATGCCAGTTAATGTTTGTGGCTTTTACATGTATATTAGTGTTAACAATATTCCCTACTAAAATACCACTATATTGCTTCATTAATAAATGTCATAGAGCCTTATAAAGTTATACTACAATCATGGGCTGAGTTTATTAGCCATTATAAATATCATATGCATCTATGTAGTGATTGGTATGTGAATTTGTTAAACCCTGGACTGAATGCTGGAGAGATCTAGCTGTCTCTCAGATCGAATTCACAGAAATGAGCTGGGAGTTCCCAAGAACCAGGCACTTGTCCTACTTTTCAATGATGGTAAAATCTCCCTCATGTGGCTGAAAATGTCATCCCTTTCCCCGCTCAGTTAACACTTCCCTTTGGAGTGTTACAGAAAACAAATCTGTCCAAAACTCATTGCCCTATAGAATGGAAATGTGACCCAGTCCAAAGGCCTACAAAGCAAGAAGCTGATGGAGTCTCAACTGACATTCTGTCCTGAGTTGGACCTCAAATGTGTTTCCAGATTCACGTTGCCTGGTGACACTGTCTGGGGAGAGTGTGGGACCTTTAGCAGATGTACTATATGTTCATTAGTTTTTGTCAACTTGACACAAGACAGAATCACCTGTGAGGAGGGAACCTCAGCTGAGGAACTGCCTCCATCAGACTGGCCTGTGGGCATGTCTGTGAGGCATTTTATTAATTATTAATGGATAAAGGAGGACTTAGCCATTGTGTGGGGGCTGTGCCATCCTAGGCAAGTGGACCTCGGTTGTGTAAGAACAGGAGCTGAGCATCACCGAGGAAGCAATCCAGGATCAGTGTGGTTCTCCATAGTTTCTGCTACAGCTCCTGACTCGGCTTTCCTCAGTGATGGACTGTAGCCTGTAAGCTGGAATAAATTCTCTCCTCTCCAACTTGCGTTTGGACATGGTGTTTCTTACAGCAACAAAAAGCAAACTGGAACAGAGTTAAGATGTTCCGGGTGGGCCTTTGAAATTGTAGCTAGTTTTTTGATTTTGGTGTTGTCTGATTCCTAGACCCCCATGATGTGACTAGCTCTTACTTCATGATCCCACGAGAGAGCAGCTTTGCCATGCCTGCCCTGTTCTGGCGGGTTGAAATCCCTTGAAGCCATGAGCCAAGATAAACCCAAGGTGTCTACTGTACATTTATGTCTATGGCTCCCAGTGACGCAATATATGCTTGAAAATTGCCGAAGGTGTGTTTAAATATCCTCACCAAAAAACAACAACGATATGAGACAACTTGTATTTTAGTTAGCTTGATTTAGCTATTCCACATCATATGCATATTTCAAAACATGTTTTATACTAAATATATAATTTTGTTAGTTAAAAGACAGCCACAAACAGGGATGCTACACAGACCACACAGGCATACACCTCTCACTGAGTTGAGGAGGATGGTGAGGAAGGGAAAAGGTAAGTATGACAAGTAGGTTTTAATGGCTTTCTCGGTTGTGTGACAATCCTTTAGAAGAAAACTTGCACTATTCATTAGTGTTTACATGTTCCTGGTCACCTCCATCCTTTACTTCTGCATAAAGTCAATTGGCTTTTGTTTTTCTTTTTAAGTCCTCAGAAATCACATGTCGCCATCCAGGGTTAAGGAAAAGGTTGATTCTAGGAAGGAGAGTTGCTTATCTGTGTGGTACGTGAGAAAAGCACCAGCCATAGACTGGCCACGTTAGAATCTACAGATGATGGCAATTAATCTTACTCACCAACTTGACTGAAGCACAGTTTGATATTCAGTCCAACTATTCTGGCTTTTTCTGTGTAGGTGTTCTATGAATGAGATTAATTTTAAATTAAAGGACTGAATTGAGGGATTACCCTTCCTAAGCAGGGTGAGGCTCCTCCACTCAGTTAAAGGACTGAACAAAACAAAGTGGCTGCCTGACCACCTTGAAACTGGTGTGTCTGCTTTTTCCTGTTGTTGAATCATAGATTTGCCTAGGACTCATGCCTGTTACCCTCACACTGACGCTGCAGGTCCCCACTCTCTGAGTTCCAGGCATTTGGACCAGAGCTGGCACAGTCTTAAGCTCTCCTGAGTCTCTGGCTCACCAATTCACCTTGCAGGTCTTGGGACTTGGCAGCCTCAAAAATGGTAAGGACCAGTTTCTTACCAGAAACTCCCTTCTAAATACAACCCATTTCTCTGTGGGCTGTTTCTCTGACTAATACACCACTCTGGGTATTTGAAACAGCAAGAGGTTCTTTCCACATGGGGATTAGGCACTCATTACACATAAAAGGGCGTGGAGAACATCAATTATGGAACCCATCCCCTAGTATCTTTCTGCACCCTCAGAAAAAAAGGAATCATAGGATCCTTGGATGAGTCACAGGGAAGCCAGTGAGTCACAACAAGATGCCAGTAAGCCATTGGCCAAGCCTCATATGTCGGCCATCTGTACAGCTAAAGCAGGCAGTGTCATCAAACCAGCATCTCTCGTGGGGGAAATCTAAACTAGAAAGTTTGGGCAACAGAGTCGTAGGCCTCCATTACCTGCAATAAAAGGAGAAAGTTTTAGAGCATCATAAAGAAAATACAAGAGCAAAGAAATGATGGGTGAAACCCCATCCCTGCAAGCTCAACACAATATCCTTTTTCATCAGACACACATGATTTCAACTGCAATAATATTGGCAGGTAGAATGAAGACCTGTTGTCTGTGATGTGTCTACATGATTCCATGAACCCAACACTCCACCCTGGTACCAATACCCTGTCTCAGGAGAACAGCAGGTGTTCAGCACAGGGATTCTGCAAGTAGGGAATGGGAGAGCCATGTTCTAAGTCCCCTTCTCTCTCCTTGTTACCTTTGTTCCTGGTTCACCTCTGAAGAAAACAAAAGGGAAAAAAGCTGTATAGAGACTAAACAGGAATGGACCCTTGCACCACAGTCACAGAGAAACACTCCAATTAGACATCCATTCATGCTGTAGGTTCCAATTCCCACCATGTATTCCTGGAGGTTTCAAAAGACTCCATTGGTCAGAGTGCCCTAATTAGTCTCTCAGCAGTCACTACTAGCAGGAAATTTGCTATTGCCACTCAATCCCCGAGTCAAGGGGAGTTTGTATCTAGAAGAATGTGTTTGAGTCTCAGGCTAGACTTTAATGGTTATACATCAGGTGTGGTTTTTAAATTACTTTAAAGGGTGTTTTTTTAAATTTTTAACTCCCCCCCCTCGTGTGTGTGTGTGTGTGTGCGCGCGCGCGCGCGCGCGCGCGCGCGCACACACACACATGCACCCACACCCATGTTGGGGTATGTACATATAAGGCCAAAAGCGGTATGCAGATTCCCTGAAACTGGAGTTATAGGCAGTTGTGAGATGCCCATTGTGGGTACCTTGCATGTGTTGTGCCTTGCAATGGGGAAGACGGTCTCTCAGTCTCCTGTAGCTCTAGTTAATGCCTGACTTTAATGAAAGTTGGAAGTCTGAACTCCTGAAGCTACTTAGCATGCATGGTGCAAAGAAGAATTTCTTTTGCATTTTCATGAGACCTTAATGAAACCATCTTATATCATCTTTTCTTTGTTTCTTTCTTTGTTCCTTCCTTCCTTCCTTTCTTCCTTTATTGCTTTCTTGAGACAGGGTTTCTCTGTCCTGGAACTCACTCTGTAGACCAGTCTAGCCTGAATTCAGAAATCTACCTGCATCTGCTTCCTTAGTGCTAGGATTAAAGGCGTGCACCACCATGCCCAGTTCTGCTGTCTGATGTCACTTCCTCCCTGCACGTTCCTCGTTGACTTACCACATGGCTCCCTGTCTGTGATTAGCCTTCTGTCTTTTATCATATTCTTCTACAATCTCTTTGCAGACTCTTCTGCTCTATTGATGGTTCTCCTCCATCCTTACCTCCTCTGCCTTGCTTTTTTTTAAATTGGTCTCCTGGGGGTAATGGTCATCTGCCTGTCTTGTTTCTCCATTGTATTTCGTCTTAGATCAGAGGTAGGGTTATACTCATTGTTTTATCTACCTACACAATCCAACAGCATGCTCATAGCCATCTTACTTGACTAATTTCTTTCAACTTTCTGACCTTAAACAATTAATAGAAATTTTGAATTCCATTATATGGGTTTTCATAAACTGTGAAGTTGCAATTGCTTTTATTTTTATTTTACTTTTTGCAGTTCTGGGTATTGAACCTAGAGTCTCACATGTGCAGTCTAGTTAGTTCTCTACCACTAGGCTAAATGCCTAAAATAGCATTTTGAAAACACTGGGAGAATGTCTTACCAGATGAGACAGGTTCACTAAATGGTCTGAGAAGGCCCTACGCCCTGAAGGTATTCAACACCATACAGGGAGGCAATCAGAAAAGACTGTCTACCCACATCCATTTGGGATGGACCAGTTGCAACCTACTGCTTCACTTCACATTCAAAGTTATTCACTATTCCAGCACATGCCTTTGGCTTTCCCAGTAATTTCATAGGTGATTGCTAAATAGGAAGACTAAAAGGGATTTTTAAATAACAGCCTACTGGAAGAAAAGCTATTTCTGTACTAAAGTATGAGTGTTCTTTAATGCCTAGGCCACAAAGGACTTGGTGATGGTTGATAATGGGTAGAAATGATATCATAGAGCATTCACTTTAGCCTTTCCATATTTCAGTTTTCTCATCTATCAAATAGGCTAATAAGTGCTTTTTCCTAACTCTTCAGTTTCCATGGCAATCAGAGATAATGCTTATTTGTATTCTTTCCTCTGATCTTCTGAGCAAGCAGAAGGACCATCCATGATAGGGCCATTAGACCATCACCTAGGATGTAGTAGGTGCTCAGTAAAAGGTAATGGGGATGAGATTAAAATAGCAGATTATTTTCTCATGCCCAATAATTCAAATACTTTTTTGTTAGTAAATTTAATTTTGAAGAAAGACTATGCTATCGTTTTGCTAAGTATTAATTCAGGAAAATAGGCTATTCAACACAGCATAGTCACCAGCTTACATGTATTGGTTTAGAAAACATAAAAGTAAAAACAATAATGACCTTAGAAGCTAGACTATGCTCTCATGCTCCAATTGAGTTTCTTTAAAAGATTATTTTATATTTGGTCTGCATGTTTGTCTGTGTACCACTTGTATGCCTGGTGTACACAGAGACCAGAAGAGAACATTGGATGCCCTGCAACTGGAATTACTGACAGTTGGGAGCTGTCATGAGTGTCCTGGAATCTAACTCCAGTCCTATGAGAGAGCAGCAAATGCTCTTAACCACTGAACTCCAGCTCTGTCTTTTTCCTTTTTGAGATAGGGTCTTACTGTGTACTCTTGCTGATCTTAAACTCACAATTGTCCTTCCTCAGTTTCCAGAGAGCCGGGATCACTAGCAGGCACCACCATACATAACTTTAGACTATGTTACAGAATATTTCTCCTCTGTTTGGCCAATTTCTCCATTGTTAGTTCACTGATCAGCAACACTGGGTGATGGCCACACCGTGGTTTTTTTTATTTTTCAGTTATTTTTGGTTTTCTTTGTGGATGCACATATTTGTATATGGATGCACCATGTGTATGAGTTCACAGGTGTCTTAGTTAGGGTTTCTATTGCTAGGAAGAGGCACCATGACCATGGCAACATTTAATTGAGGTGGAGACTCACAGTTCAGAGGTTTAGCCCATTGTCATCATGGTGAGGAGCATGGTGGCTGAGAGTGTGTTGGCATGCAGGCAGACATGGTGCTGGAGAAATAACTGAGAGTCCCACATCTTGACTCTAAGGCAACAGGAAGTAGTCTGTCTAACTGGTCATGCCTTGAGCATATATGAAACCTGAAAGCCTGACTCCATAGTGACACACTTCCTCTAACAAGGTCACACCTATTCCAACGGTGCCACTCCCTTTGGGGGCCATTGTCTTTCAAACCACTACAGCATGCATGTATGTGTGAAGGCCAAACGTTGCTGTTAGGTGTCTTCCTCAATAACTTTGCACATTTGTTTTTAAGGTAGAGTCTCTCACTGAATCTAGAGTTTGCCAGCTTGACTAGACTGGCTGGCCAACAAGCCCCAAGGATCCTTTGTCTCTATCTCCCCAGAACCAACATTAAAAACATGGATTTTTTTTTTTTGCTTTTTATGAGTTCTGGGAGGTTGAACTCAGATCTTTGTGTTTATAGAGCAAGAACTTTACTGGCTGAGACATCTGTCTAGGTCCACACACAGTACTTTTAGCAAAATAATCACACATTTAATCCACAGGATACCATTAAGTGACTGGATATCATTTGTTTCCCTCAGATGGTTTGGATCTGAACATTTTTAAATGTTTGTTTGAACTCACAGACTCATGGAGCTCAAGATTTCATCACTTAGCTTCACTGCATCTCTGACAAGGCAGAATGGTCATGGAGAAACGCCATAAAGGAAATCTCATTGCACTAGTAAGCAGATAGGAAATAACAGGACATGGGGAGGGGAAAGGCCTTCAAGAATGCTGTAGGCCTCCTGTGGCCTACTTCCCCAACTAGGCCTCACCTTCTAAATTTCTCCTTTCTCACCCTACCCAGTGGGTATATCCACCGACAAATTCAGCACCTCCAGCATCCAGTCCCTTCCTCAAGGCTCCACCTCTGAATGCTGCTAGCTCTAGGGACCAAGCCTTCAACAGATGAGTCTTTGGGGAAACCCTTCACTCTATCAGTTTATTGAGTATTAGTGAACTCAATAAAGGTTATGCAGGTGCGTCATTTCTCTTAGGTGTATTGATTGGCAGGACTTTGATTAAGGAAAATGTGTCTAGTTGTCTAGTGACAGAACAAAGCTCATAGGGCAGCTGATCAGCTAATGGCAATGAGAACTGCTTTGCATACAAAGGAAGATGCATCCTCGCATTGCCAAAAATATCCATCAGCACTTGGCTCTTGAGTTAGTTAATGGGCTGACACAGGAGCATATGCGTGAAGCTCATAATACCTCGAAGGATCACTGCAGCAGGGTGCCCTGAGACAGTCAGACTAGTAGGCTACTGTTTCTCGGCTGTCAGATCCCTCTGACACAAAACTAAAACAGCATGTATGGCTTTCCCACTTACTAAGGACATCAGAAGAAGTAACAAAAAGTCATCAATGAGACAGTGGGAGAAATGCTCATGACGCACGAGCTCTGATAATGAAAGAAGGTGGGGTCATCCTCAAAATAGGTAACTGTAACCAGGAGCATTTGTCCCAATTCCGTAAAACCAGATGCAGCTGCCTATGGTTTATTGTCACTATATACTCAATTATGTCACTATATCGTCATAAATTTTAGCTTTACATTTATTTGTCCTCTGAAATTTCGCACATGTATATACAATGTATCTTGATTATATCTATCCTCACTCCAACTCTTGCCAGGATTCCCTCCAAATCTGTGAGTGAATGTGTGTGTGTGTGTGTGTGTGTGTGTGTGTGTGTGTGTGTGTAACTTACTGTGTCTAATTAGTACTGCCTGTACATTCATGCTGATATCCACTGAGAGAGACATGTGAGAAAATCCAGAAAATACGGCTACCATCATAGCTGTATTACCTGCATAGAGAGGAAATCTCCGCCGCTATTCCGAGACCTAGCCTTTGCATCTGTAAAAATTAGGGTGGAAAGAAATTAGGCTCATCGTTTTTCATCTTGAATCAAGTTGAACATAAAACAAGTAATCCATTGTAAATACTTGCCCAATGATGCATACACTGCAGTGTTTTCCTTCTTCCAAAATAAAATGGCTAGTTATTCATAGATAAGAGAATCCTTTCGAAGTCAATCAGAGGTCCTAGGTTTTGTAACTTTGGTGGTAATTTTCAGTGCTTTTGAGATTTCTACTGCTGTTGCTCTCACTGACCATCAAGCATTTTGGGTGGAACTGGTACCCTGGGTCCTGACTGTGCTGGGAGTGTTTCCTAGAATAGTGAACCCAGTGGGTCTCCCTATGGACAAACTCATCCTTCCTCATCAGATCTTGAATGTTTTTAGCCATGTGATTTTTGTCTATTAATGCACTGTGTGATTTCAGACCAGCCAATCAATGTGTAGAATTTTGGGGTTTCAGTGAATCACTTTGTAGGACTGGGCAGATAGAGAGGCCAAGCTGTAATGCTGCCTGGGTGCCTTCCAGCCAGGCCTGTGGAGGCTGAGACAGACATAGTTTGCTCTGCAGAGCATCTTCTTTCTGGCTGAGATCCCTCATCTCAATCATCAGACATGGGCTATCTCCAGAAAGGCCATAGTGGTACCTTGATGTAGTCATTCTGCAGGAGAGAAACGATTCATGTGGGCCATGCATTGGTACTGTATAAGACATCACAAATTCTTGTGCTAGAGCAATGACTCAGTTGTTAAGAGGACTGACTTTTCTTCCAGAGAACATGGGTTCTATTCCCAGCACCCATACAGTGGCTCACAACCCATCTGCAACTTCAGTTCCAGAGGATCCAATGCCCTCTGTGGGTACCAGGTAAACACATGGCATATAGATGTACACACAGGTAAACACTCAGACAGATATGATAAAATTAGAAAAATATTTAAAACAGAATATCTCAAATTCTTGGCATCCCCTTACATTTGCTAAATGACAACCACTAGAAATAAATCATTGGCTAATATCCGGCAAGGGAAGCCCATAAGGGAATCTGTGTTTTATAATGCTTTTGACACATGCCCCGAATCACTGACGTAATTAAGTATTAACAGAACTTCTACAAGTAGGGCAACATCCCAAGGGCATAGTGGGAAGAAAAGCAGGAAGTTAAGGAAGAAGTGTAAGGCCCCCCTTTGCCTTCAGAAAGACATGGTGGGGGCTGGGGAGATAATTCAGTTGGTAAAGCATTTGCCTTGTAAGCATGAGGACCTGAATTCAATACCCAGAACCCCTATTGGAAAAGCCAGATGCAGTGGTGTCTGCTGGTAATCTCTGTCCTGGGGAAATGGAAACAAGTGAATCCCTAGGATTCATTGATTGCTCAGGTTAGCCTATTTAATAAGTTCCAAGTCAATAAGAGACCTCCTTCTAGGAAAAAAAAGGTTGTGGTCCCATAAAGAATGACATCCAAGGTTGTTCTCTGGCTTCTACAAATATCTACACACACACACACACACACACACACACACACACACACACACACAGGGGCGGGGTGCAGGGCATGGAAGACAGGATTCCAGGATAACTCCCAGTCCTGGTGTATCCTATACTACTTCCCATTTACTCAATTAAATGCTAACTTAGTACCCCTGGGAAGGGATTTTATTGATGTAATTAAGGTCCCAAGTCACCTGGTCTTGAAATACCATGATTATCCTGGCATGCCTGACCTGAGGACATAGATAGCTCTTTAAATCAGTGTCTAGCAACAAACAAACCAGAGATTTGAAGTGAGGCAAGAATCTGATGCAGAGTTTCACTCCGAGGTTAAAAATTAAAGGCTCCCGAAGTTCTGCCCATCCCTGGCAGCTAACATTGAAATGAGAACCTTAGTCCTATGAGAACCAAATTTGCTACAACCATGCGACCCTGAAAGACGGCCTGAAGCTCCAGAAAGGTAGGAAAGAAGCTCTGCCTACATTTAGCTTCAGACCATGGCACCCCAAGCAGAGAACTCGGTTCAGCTGGACTTAGACTCCCATCCTCTAGGAACTGTGAATGGTGAGTTGGCGGTGTTTTACAGTTCCAAGCACATATAAATGTTTATGCAGCCGTAGGAAACTAAAACAGAAGGCAACGTGGGAAGATGTGGAAATCCAGCATAAAAAATGAGGCATGAGGAATGAGACGGTGCCTAGGAAGGGCCAGTCATGGCCTTTCCAGTAACCAAGTAGGTGTATTTCCTGTTACACATCCTTAATGGTGGGCTCAGTAAAGAATGGCTATAAGTAAGGGAGTACAGCAGCATCAACACTTTCCCCTTAGCTGGCTCATTTCTTAGCTATGCTGTTGTCAATTCTCTCTGTTTTTCTGAATCTCCAGCATTTTTAATGTGTTGGTTTTTGTCTCCATGTGTTGTGGTCATAAGATGGCTGCCCCAAGGACTCCACATATTAAAGTTGAGAAAAGTGTGGGCAAAGGGCCTTGCCTTTGAATGTGATCTTATGTAAGGAAAAATGAGAGGAGTTTGGAAAGTCAATGCATAACTGCTTTCCCTGAACATCCATTGTCGAGTACCTTGGGGAATCGGCTTCTAAGGGCTGCTTGACATGACTGCGGTTTGCTGCCAGGAGCTGCTATAGATCTCTCTCATGAACTGAAAAAGTCAAGGTCATTTTCAGAGAAGAGAGAGAGGCTAGAGTGGCCTTTTCTATAAGAATGGCTATTGACTAGATGACAGATGGCTTTTTCCACAGTTGAAAGAACATTTATTGTCATTGATCTAACAAATGTGTGTTAGCACTGATTAGGGAGTGGCCTGAGGTTTAAAAACATAGGTGTGGGGGCGGGAGAGATGGCTCAGAGGTTAAGAGCCCTAACTGCTCTTCCAAAGTTCCTGAGTTCAATTCCCAGCAACCACATGGTGGCTCACCACCATCTGCAATGAGATCTGGAGCCTTCTTCTGGTGTGCAAGCATGCATGCAGATAACTGTATTCATGATAAATAAATAAAATCTTTAAAAAATACATAGAGGTGTGTGTGTGTGTGTGTGTGTGTGTGTGTGTGTGTGTGTGTGTGTGTGTTAGGAAAGAAGAAAGACTTGGAAGTGTAAATAGTTTTAGTGAAAATTGCTTTGCTTTAGTCTCCCCCAAAAGTCTGTACTTTGGGTCTCGGGAAATGGCTTAATAGGTAAGTGTTTGCTGAGCAAACATGAGGGTCTAAGTTCAAATTCCAGGAGCAGGATCTGTGCCTGTAACTTCAGGGCTGGAGGCAGGGTAGCAACAGTGGACCACTGATGCTAAGTGAAACTCAAGCTCCAGGTTTAGTGGAACATCCTATCTCATACCCCCCCCCCCCACACACACACACACTGTGATGAACACACTATGTTCCTTACCATAGTCATATTAAATGAACCACAAAAATAGCAATAACAGGCCCTAAGAAAATAGATATTGACTTGTTCTTTTAAAAAAGATAAAATGTTTTAACTGGTGGGAAAGATACTCAGAATAAACTTCTAGGAAATATTAAATTATTGATTAATGTCTTGAACTAAATTTGGGCAAGAGCTGTTCCTCACAATGACTAAGTAACAGAAACCTAATACTGAGTTCACTGGTGTTCATATGCAGCTAGGGACTTGGGACACAGAACATGGGTTTTTCAAATATTAAGCTTTGATTCACCAACTTCCTTCTTAAGAAATATCTTGCTGGAAACAACCGTTTTCCACCCAAATTTTATTTGATGATTTGGAATATGAATGACACTTGAAGCTAATTAGTTATAGAGAAACAGACTTGATAATTATCTTTTTAAATTTTTACTTATTTATTTGATTTTTATTTACTTATTTATCTATTGGTTTTCTGAGACAGGGTTTCCCTGAGTAACAGCCCTGGCTGTCCTGGAACTTGATTTTTAGACCCAGCTGGCCCCAGAACTCACAGAGAATCACTTCCCTTCAATCCCAAGAGCTGGGATTAAAGTGTGCACCACCACATCCCAGCAGTCAGATTCTGTAATTGTTTGGCTTTAGGCTTATATTGAAGCAGGATAACTGGTTTCACACTGACAGAGTTAGCCAGGAATTTGCCCCCATGTGATGAAGAGGGATGAAGAGGGGTGAAGGGAGAAACTTACATTGTGTTATAGGATGTGGTCCACTGAACAAAACAGCCTCCATTTTCATCTGATCAACTGTGCTCACTTGCAAGAGACCCTCACAATCAGGCTCATTGACTATTGACATCACTCATAGGAGGTAACGGTGGGGAAGGTCTCCCTGAGATTCCAGCTACTCTTCTCAGCTGTCTATATGCAGTTCTGCTCTGGTTCTAGAGTATATAGGTTGGGGAACAGAAGGAAGCTCCATCTTCTTAGCTATGGGGAAGCCATCATCTGCTGAAGACTTTTTTATTTTGGGTTTGAAGTCACCCATGTTTCTATCAGTATCTGCTCATGTTCTGAAATGAACCCAATTTTGGAATCCTATTTTGGTTTGTCATTGGGATCTAATAAGGAGGAGATAGATGTTTTTTATGTCTTCCCAGGGAAGAAATTCTCACAACATTGTGGATAACACAATAGCTGAGGTTTATAGTGTTTTATTTTTAAGATTTAAAAAGTCAGTGATCAGTAGTGGTACTCACCCTTAATTCCAGTTTGGAAGCAAAGGCAGGCTGATCTTTGTGAGTTTGAAACCAGCCTAGTCTACAGAGTGAGTTCCAGGACAGCCAGAGCTACACAGAGAAACTTTCTCAGAAATACATACATACATACATACATACATACAAAGTCATGATTCAGCAGGAACTTTGCTTAGGTCCCACTCAAACACTTGGATGTGAAAGACTCCCCCCCCCCCCGCCCTCCCCCCCCGCCCCCCCCCCCCCCCGCCCGCTCCTGAGGCTCAGGCCCTAAGGATCTTGTCCCAGGACCTTGGCCACCCAAACACCATGTGGAGTCAAAAGCTTGATGCAATCAGCAAGAGGCTAAGAGGTTTTATTGCAGTTGTTTAACGAGCTAACTCCATGTTAGCTCGGGCCTTCCATCCGTCATGGCGGATAGCTAGGAAAGACAGCTCGAAGCGTCTGCATAGAGATCTTATAGGGCAGCGTAAGGGGAGTGTCTAGGGGTATGCACAGACTCAGGATTGGTGTGCCTCCAGGCTTGGAGGGCTTGCCCTGTGTTGATTGGTCAACTGGTTGTTATGGTCCATAGGCCCTCCCAGGACAGTTGCTATGCTCTGCACGTCATTGCTGTGCACTTGTCCGTAAAGCACACCCAGAGCCATAAAGCACAGCACCACTAGCTAACTTCTGATTGGTTCCTTGCCACAAGGCAGGCATCTGACCTCCTAGTGACCAAGGCAAGGTCAGGCAAGCATGTGTTAGGCTGTTAAGGCTGCTGAAATGGGGAGCTGGTCCCTTCAGATATGTTAGAGACTAGTACAGACTTGGATATGTCTGGCAAGGGAACTCCAAGTAGACTTACTATAACTTCCCAGCACCCGTGATTCCTGAAGACAGAATGCGAAGGACTAGTGCTAGTGTGCTTTTCTACAATATGATGCTTTTGAGAGAATTTTTAAAGAATAACATTGTATCTTCACATAGCTAAGCATAATGCCTGGATGATGCTACATGAATCCTCTTTCATGTCTACCTGCCTTTTCTGCACTGCTAAGCTCTGCTTTATATTCTAGGCCTCAAGGGGAGGACTCTCGAGTGCTAACTCCATGCAGACCTTTTAGAGACTGACTTGCATGAGTCTTGCTGTGGGTTCTGGTGGCCATTGTTCTAGGTGGCCAGGATTTCAAGTACCACAAGCCCTCAGGTCCCTTCTGTTTCCCCTTCTTAGCTCCTGGTTTCACTAGAGGCTGATTCATTTCAGCACATGAACTTTGTTTTGTTGTTGCAAAAATAATAAACTACGCTTTGGTTTTTGTGTTTAGAAACATTACTGACATATACTTTATATACCATAAAATTTACCCACTTGATGTATAGAGTTTGATGGATTTTGGTGAGTCTATACATTTGTGTTAGTGACTCTCACTAAAATAAAAAAAGCCAAGACAATCAACTTAAAGTGGAGTAGATTTATTTGGGCTTCTGGTTTCAGAGATGCTAGTCATGGTTGCTTGGCTCTACTATTTTGGGCCTGTGGTGAGGCAGACCATAAGGCTGAATCATGTAGTAGAAGATGCTAACACCTTGGCGGCCGGGACGCAGAAAGAGAAAGAAGCGGTTAGTTTTGATCCCAGTATACCTTTCAAGAACACCTCCGCCGTGGCTGGCTTCTTCCAGCTAGGCTTTACCATCTTCAATTGACACCTTCAGTCTGGGACCAAACCTGCCACTATATCCTACACATTCTCACCCCCACACCCTCAAGCCTACCCACCATGTCTTTCCTGCCATGATGGATAGTGTCCCCTGACCCATGAACCTGAGTCATTTCTCCTTCCCCGAAGTGTTTCTGTCTAGTAGTTTGTCCAATGACAAGAAATGTAACTGATACGGGGTTAAATCCTCACCTCATTTTCTATATCGAGATAAATTCTAGATGGGCTGATACCAAGGTTAAAAACTGGAGCCATAAAATATTGGGAGAAAAGATACATGGATTTTTTTTTAAGTGATCTCAAAGGACATGAAGATATATGACCTGCTCCCACACACACTCAGGAGACATTTTTGACATATTTTTTGGTTGTTGTGTCTTAGGTGGGACTGATCCTGACATTCATTGGATGATTGAAGTCCAGGGATGTTGCTGGATGTCCTTCAATACCCAGCACACCTTCAGCAGAGAATCATGGTCCTAAATGCCAATATTGCCCAGGTTAGGGAGGACCTTCGTACTCAGTAGTCTCATGCTTTAAAAGTCATTTGAAAAATGCAAGGAACTATGGAGAAAGTATATGACAGTAATTTGGGATGGTTCATATCTGTAATACAAATGGACAGAAACCTAACTTTCTAAGGATGGTAGAAACTACCAAACTGCTTCTCATCATGAGGAAATAAAACCGGTACTGCCTCAAAGACACTTCTGGAACATTCTCCTCTGTAACAGGAAAATATCTTGATTGTTGCTAAGCTTTAGACCCTCAAACAATGTGTTAGACCATCCCACAATACTGTCAGCAGAAAGACAGAGACCTCATACAAAACACGTCAGTGAGGGAGAGAGCCGTATTGATATAAATGCAAAGAAATCCAAATATGCTTTGCAAGTACTAAAACAAAATTTCTCCAGAAGACTGAAAGTATTTCTTCATCTCCTGGAGAGGCAGTGGTCCGTGGCATTGGCTACCTTGTGGGGCTGAGGAAATAATTCTCATGCCTTGTAATGTACCGTGAAGTCTGGCTCCTTTCCCATATTGTTCTGTGATCTTAACAGCAGGGTTCAAAGGAAAATTGGTCCAGTGGTGCAGGGTTACCTTGATGCAACCTTTCACATTTCCAAGCTCACCTCCGTCTTTCTTTCTTTCTTTCTTTCTTTCTTTCTTTCTTTCTTTCTTTCTTTCTTCCTTCCTTCCTTCCTTCCTTCCTTCCTTCTCTCTCTTTCTTTCCTTCTTTCTTTCTTCCTTCCTTCTCTCTCTTTCTTTTCTTTTATAAGGTTGAGCCAATAATAATAATAATAAATCAAATGAAATGCACTGTAGAGACGTTTCTACAGCACCCACAGTGTGTGTGTGTTGGGGGGGGGGCGCTTTTTAGAGGGGAAGTGGATTCCTGACCCTTTCAAGTACAGCTTCCAGGACACTCATCTGCTATCATTACTTGGGTTCACCTCCTGTTAGCAATTCCTTCACCTTCAATTATTTCTTCTCTTATTCATTTTCCTATTCCTTACCTCTTCAGTTCAGCTGGGCTTCTTTCCGCCTTTCTCTGTTTCCTCGGCCCCCACACTGGCTTCTATTACAAAGCCTCCACTGCTCAGAGCTGACACAATTCTGGCTTTAACTGAAGGTCATTTCCAACAAAAGAATTCTGGTTTATGTTTGTGTATGACACAGTTCTGCTTAGGGACACACAGAGGTCGCACGAGTCCCATGATGCCTCCCGGCTATGTGGTGCTCTGTTTTGATACAATCTGCTTCGGCAGAAGGGCATCACAAAATCAAAAGTGACTTCTAGGAATGGGGTCCACCCTTGACGGACCGTGACCTTGTCTTTGAAACAGAAGAAGGAGGACTGAGATGCTTTCTAAAGACCAGTGTTTCTATTTTTAAAGCCTGTCCCAGGCTTCCGGATTGTCAAAGGGAAAACAAAGATGGAACCATGGTGTGAAGATGAGGGCCAAATATTCTCCATGCTGCACAGCATAGATGCTTCCAGAAGTCCTTGACATTTTCACCCATGATTCAGTCATTGTCAGAACCCAGTCATTCATCCAGTAACTTCATGGGGTGGTCAAGTGATTTGACAGGCTTTCCAGACTTATGTTTAAGTAGGTTGAGAAACAATTGACTTTTGACACTGGAGAGAGACCTCAGTGTTTAGGAGGGCCTGCTGCGCTTGTAGAAGGCCAGAGCTTGCTGTCCAGGACCAATACTAGGAGGCCCTCAGACACCTTTAACTCCAGATCTAGGGGATCTGACTTCTATGGGCACGTGTACACACACACACACACACACACACACACACACACACACACACACACACGATTGGCTTTTGAACTTTCAACTAGCAATGCATAGAATCCTTTAGCCAGTAACTCTAAAATGATTCGTTGGTTAGCTTAATTAGAAAAATATATGACTACAAGATCATTTGCTATCATTTCCTGTCCTCCAAAGGACCTGCCATATCAAGACCGAAATAAGAATGTTATATGTCCTTGAATTAACTTTGAGAGAATTCCATTTTGAAGAAATAAGCTGGTATCATGTATTTTGTCTCTTCAGCAACATAAACTGCGGCCCCAAATCATTTCCCATATTCAATTACCAGAGCCAGGACTGGGTCCAGCTCTAATTGACTCCAGGAATATTTTATTTTTCCATTTAAAAAGATAATTGAATTCACTGCCATATGTTTACCGGGGGCCGTTCTCTGATGTTGGCCCTGATGTTCCTCTCTCGTCACAACCAGGTGTGGGTTCCCAGGAACCGGGAGAGTCACCCTCTGCTCTCAAGTCCGCATCTTGGGTTTAATCTTCTTTTTGGAATGGCATCCATTCTTCTGTGGTTTTCCCCTCCAGTGTCTTTCTCCTTTTGGTAATCATTGAAGTATTCACGCTTGAATTGAAGCAGTGAAGTCAGCTTTTAATGCTAGATCAAAAATATCAGAGAGGAGTTACCAATTTCATGGATCACAAAGTAATGGTATCAATCTGGGCTGCTTAAGAGACACCAGAATCTCCTGACCCAACTGTAAACTCCATTGGCCTTGAAATAATTTTCCTCATATCTGATGACTGAGGGCCCTTCTTAAGGCATTGCTTAGAGTTTTCCAGGCCGATGACTGCTATCACTGACTTTAATTTTTTAAGGAAATGGAGTCTGGGGCTTTTTAAAGAGGGGTGCACCTCTGAACATCAAGTGATCCAGAATTGTGTTCTAGGAGGATGAAAAACCAAAATTCCTATTTTATGGAAACTCAAGGCGCTCGCCTTTCTGCTGAAATAATTGGCCTCCTTCATTAAGCTTTGAGATTTGTCAATCCCTCACTCTACCAGCCAGCTGTGGTTTGTGTGATTCAACTGCCTCAAAATAGAATGGCTTACACAATGGGTGTGTAGCTTCTCTGGAGTCTAGGTGTCAGGGTTGTACTTCTGTGGATCCAGACTGGGCCTGCTCAGGGGTCTATATACTTTGTTGGCTGCTGGGTTGTGGGGTCAGCTGGTCCCAGGTAGACTTAGCTAAAGTTAAACACATGGGTCTCCTGTACATGTCACTCATAGTCTTCCAGGGTACTAGCCCAAGTATAATGTTGAGGTGTTGGTACAAGATCAAGAAAGAGGGCCCAACTGACAGAAGAAATATGCACACAATCTCCCAAGGATGTCTTGGGGCATTTGCTCTTATCTCATAGAAGCAAGCACATTTCGAAGGTTCTGCTTGGATCACATTCCTAATGCCCCATTGGCCAAATCATCTGACTTGGAGTCAAATAAAAGATGAAGTGGTATTGTTTGATAGGAAAAATTTTGATAGTTTTGCAGTTCAGCTGCAGTAGAATAAGATAGAAAAGTCTAATTATTAGATACAGATTTATTGATTTGTTTAGTGATTCACTGAAAACCCTGCTTGTGCTGCCTGTCTGCCAAGCATAACTTCACTTGCTACCTGGAACAGAATGACCTGGACAAACAGCTGAAACAATACAACCAGCTGACTACCACATTCACGTCTGTAAAACCTCGATTGCTTACCTGCCCTTCCTGATGGTTATGTACACTTCAGAGAATAAAATAAGAGCCACAGTGGCTTCAGTCCACTAGTGGATACATATTGTCTCTTCTTCCCATTGGTGTCGGAATGCTTATTCCAGAAATATTCCCAAAACATAACGACAATGTGTAACCTCCAGTTTATATGACAGTGCGGAGAAAAAAAAAAAGTGAAATGACATCGGAAAGAACTAACTAGATAATTCTGAAATAGGAAATACTAGGAGGATAACCCTTCCAGTTTCCCCAAGGATGAAGGTCAAGGGAAAATCAAAGAAATCTGTGATGTGGCAGAACTCATTCAGTTGCATTAACTTCGATGAATTATTATTCAGGAATAGTAGCAGACATCAAGCCCTCTTTGGAAAAGTGGATTAAATGAATATGGACTAAATACAGATACATTTTTGTAAATGTGACGATAGCATTAAGGTCTCATGGGAGATTATCCTTATTCTCAAGAGATGCAAAGTGACACACCAGAAATGAGGTGTCCTAATGTCTAGGCATTCCCAAATGGATCACCACATCTATGATCCTGTACTTGGTAGAAAGAGATGATGAGAGCACAGTGTTATGGGCTGAATTGTGTCTTTCAAAATTCATGTTGAAATACCCCTCTCCAGGATTCAGAATGTGACTACTTTAAATACGTGATGAAATTTTTAAAGTAATTTTTTATTTAAATTAGAAACAAGCTTGTTTTACATGCCAATCCCAGGTCCCTCTTCCTCCCCTCCTCCCCTGCCCTGCACAGACCCCCTATCCCATCCCCTTTCTGCTCCCCACGAAGGGTGAGGCCTTCCATGGGGGAATCTTCAAAGTCTGTCATATCATTTGGAGTAGGGCCTAGGCCCATGTGATGAAATTTTAAAAAGCCAATTAAGGTGAGCCTCTATTCAATCTGATAATTGTATGACTACCATGCATATTTTAAAACTGGGATGGAGTTATAGACATCTCTACAAAATGAGTATGTTGAAATCTAATCCCCATTGTGATATTAGAAGATGGGAGGTGATTCTGCCATAAGGGTGGAGTCCTCGTGAATGAAATTAGTTCTTCCTCAGGCGTGGAGAGATCAGCACTTCCACCTTTCACCTTGTAATGAGGGCAATGAACCAGGAAGTGTGCCCTCACCAAACACCACATCAGCGGGTGCCTTCAGCTTCCCAGCTTGACTGAAAAATGTTTGTGCTGTTCAGGTATCACCTAGACTGTGTTACTTTTAGGAGTCTAAACAGAGTAGGAGAGAGAACAAATGCTTCTAAAATACTTTTTCCAATCAAGGGACTCCTAAAACACAAAACAAACAAACAAACAAACAAACAAAAATACTTTTAATCAGTTACAACTGAATTCTGAATCGGGGGGTGGGGTGGGGGGTGGGGGGAACGATGGAGGGTTGACTGAAGAGAGCAGGTGACTAACTGATGCTTGACAATTTACGTGAGGAAGTCATTTCTTGTCATACAAGTACTTCAAATTCCAAGTCATTACACAGAGGTTCTTAGCTGATATGGTTAACTTTGAAAGTTATTTTGTGCGTCAGAGTAAAAGGACAGAGTGGCAATTGCCTTGAGTTCCAGCTTTAAGTCATTTCAAAAATAGCAGCAGTGGCCATTGGCCAATTTCGGAACATAATGTCATGAGTCCAGGACATCGATGCTGGATTATTCAAACAATGCATTAACTCTGTCCGTGTGCCAACAGTTCAAATATTTCTTGATAAAGTTTTGTTGTTTCTTTGGTAAACCATTTGGAGGATTTGATCATTGAATGTGATCCAAGCACAAAAGCACTCTGTTTTGCACACATTGCCTCTATTTTTCCTCCCATCTGACCTTCCTAGCAATTATTCGAAGCTCACGTGACCTAACCATTTCTCCTCTCTCTAGTATAAATGGTGTCTGAGAAGAATTCACCAGGATGGTCCCAGCGCCTGGACTAGCTGACTCAGCTACCACCCAGGCACACTTGCAGGGCTTTGAGTTGGCACCCCCCAACATCTGCCACATCTGTGACCTACTGGAGTGTCCATAGGGACTGGTCCTGTGGAACCATAGCCACAGGATCTCCATGATCCTGTGGGGATCCTTACTTGGGGTAACAGCAAGATATCCAAGTTTCGGGGAAGGTCCAGTATTGATGATATACCAGAAACCAGAGGCCTTGAATCAGACCAACAATAAATTACCCAATAAACACTTGCAAATAAAGCTGTTTGGACAAAAGGGTATACTATATGATACACAGCATCTTGAAATACCACTAAGACAAATGAAGAGGTGATGAAGAGGCAGAAAAGATGGAGGAGCAAAATGTTTGTTTGTTTTTAATTAACATTGTTATTTGTATTTTTAATTTTTGTTTCTCTTTAAATTTTCCTAGAGGGTGGGTGCTGCAGGGGTGGAAGGGTGGACACGGAGGGACTAGGAATTGAAGGAGAATTCAGTGCGTGCTGTGTTTCCCAAAAATTTCAATAAAAATTATGTTAAAAAATAATTCACCGTATGTTCAACATGCAAACATATTGTGTGAAAACTTAAAAATAATAAATGAAACTTTAAAATAATCCATTATTTAAAAATCACATATTCAAATACTATCTCCATCCCCCTATGTTCTGAGGCAGTCTTAGGTATCCCAGGCTCACCTCCAACTCACTACGTAGCCAAGGATTAACTTGAACTTCTTATCCTCCTGTCTCTCCCATTGTATTTAGTGCTGGGGATGGAATCCAAGGCTCCAAGAATGGTAAACAAGCCTCTACCAACTGAGTTACATCCTCAGGCCTACAAATATTATTGTTTTCAATAGTGCTAATATTTTTAAAAAATCATATCAAGACCCCCAAGAGAGGTCAACCCTAGTAATGTACTGCAATACACTGTGAAGACAAGAAAATAGAAGTTATGATTCTGGGATATTTGCCTTAAGGTGGAAAGGACCTTGGCATCCATGTTCTTTGTAAAAGGCTTTACAGGTAAGATGATTTAGTTGGACAAGAACGAATTCTCTTACCTTAAATGAATTCCTAACCACAAAAGGTACAAGCCCTTTTGGGAGATCTCCAGGGAGCCTTTAAAAGGTTTTAAAAATCATCTCCAAAAAACCTTTTTCATTGATTTTAAAATTCATAATGAAAAATATGTCTACATATACTATTAAAAGGATCACTCTAAAATATTTTAAAGCATTTTTACTTTAAATGGTATGGGATGCAACTATGCACAATAAAGTAGAGTGTTGTTAAACTAGCTTTCAGGCTGGGACATATGAAAGAGTTTTCTCTGTTAATAACCTTTTGCCATAGAATCCTACTGGTACCTGGAAGGAACTAGGGATTTAAGCACCTTGGGGGGCTGAAGAGATGGCTTGGAGTTAAGAGTGAGTACTAACCTTGCAGAAGACCCAAGTTCAGTGCCCAACCTCCTTGATGGGTAATTTATAATAACCTGTAACTCCAGGTCCAGGGATATCTGATGCACCCTTCTGGTTTCTGTGGGCACCTACACTCACATGTACATATATCTATGTACAGATACACACACATAAATATTATTTCAAGTAAGTTAAATATCTTTTTAAAAAAATAAATGGACAAATTTCATATCTGGCACAAGAGAAGTACAGAAGAATCCTTAGAATGGCTCCTTTTCCTAAAGCAAGGGTGCCCCAGCTTAAGATTTGTCTCAAATAAACTCAAGAGCTAGAATGAAAATATCTCTATTGGCTACAAATTGGTAAAATTTGAGCAATGGAAAATGATAGCAACAGAGTAAATAAGAATCCCAGTTAAACCAGGCAGTGGTGGCACACACCTTTAATCCCAGCACTCAGGAGGCAGAGGCAGGCAGATTTCTGTGAGTTTGAGGTCATCCTGGTCTATAAAGTGAGTTTCAGGACAGCCAGGGCTACATAAAGAAACCCTGTCTCAAAAAAGAAGGAAAGGAAGAAAAGAAGGAAGGAAAAAAGAAAAGAGTCCCAGTTAAATACACTTAAAATTAAATTGAAAGGAAATAGAAAGCAAGAAACAAGAGGCTACCTTGCAACTGTTGGTCTTGACTATTTCAATTTGTTCTAAAAGGAGAGAGCAAATTCTGAACTTAGGGAACAGATGGAAACTCATATTCAGTTGATGTAGGAAAGCTTTACTTTACAGATGAATGCTACCTAATAGCAAAGTAGATTTTAAAACATCACCAAACCTCAGTGAAATCACTGATGTAACAAAAACTAGCAGATTTTTTAAAAAGATAAAACAAAACAAAACAAAAAACCAACCTCGGTGAAAGCTTGACAGTCTTCCCTCCAGTTGTTGTTGAGGATGGAGTGACAGGGACATGCTGGGTTCTTACACCTGACACCAAGGAACGTATTGGAAGTCATGAAATTCAAGACACTGGACTTGAGGCAAAAATGAACAGTGATTCCTAAAATATAAAAAAACAAAAAACAAACGCCTTGGGTGATTACTTGGAGTTATACTCTCAGATTTAGGGTGGGGAAGGGGAATCCAGGCCCAGTCTAGAGATCTTTCTGAGTTGAGGAGATGAAGTGAGAAGTCCAAAGAAGCAAGACAGGGGTTAGGAATAACACTGCGGAAAATGGCATGCTCAGTCAGCATGCGCAAGCCCTATGCTTAGCACACACATTCCTGGAGTGTTTTCTGGGACCCTCTGGTTTCCCTTGGAATCTTTCGGAACATCCTCTTTTCATCTTTAATTTGTTAATTTAGGCCTTCTCTCTTTCTTTTAGTTAATTTGTCTATGGTTTTATCTTTTCAATGAGTCAAGTGTGTGTGTATGTGTGTGTGTGTGTGTGTGTGTGTGTGTGTGTGTGTGTGTGTGTGTGTGTGTTGGGTGTGTGTGTATGTGTATGTGCATGTGTCTTGGTGTGTTCATGTGTCCACAGCTTGTAAATGAATGTCTTTTTTCTTCCACCACGTATTTTGAGACAATATGGCTCACTGAGCCTGGAGCTCACTAATTAGTCCAGACTACCTAGCCAGTGATCCACCTGTTTCCAGCCCCACCCCCCTCACCCCCAGTGTTGGAGTGTCAGGCACATGCCCTCTGGTCTTCATGCCTATACCGCAAGTTCTTTACCCAGTGGACCGCTGGCCTGCAAAGAACCGACTCTTGTTTGATTGAGCGTATGTATTATCCTTTTCACAAGTTCTGCCTTGATTGCTATTTTTTCTTCCACTTCTGCTTTGGGGTTTGGTTTGCTCTTTTGTTCTCAAGACGTCAGATGCCTGCTGTGACATTTCTTACTCCATATTGCTCTGTTTCTCTAACACAATAAGCACTCATCACTATGAACAATCTTCTCAGTTGCCTCAGCTGTATCCTGGGGTTCTGGAAGGTTTTCATTTGATTCTGGGATTTTTTTTTTTTTATTTCTTGCACGAATTTAATGTTTGCCTCCTGATTTCTTCAGAAACACACTGAATATTGTTCACTTTTCAAATATCTGTACCATTTCTTTCCTTTCTCTTACTATTCATTCCTAGCTTTATGTCACTAAAATCTGATAAATACAAGAATTGATCCAGCTGTTTTGCATTTGTAAAGACTTGTTTTGTGGCCTGCACTGGGCTCTACTTTAGAGAAGTTTCCATGGGACTAGGAGAAAAATGTCTCTTCCATATTTCTTGCATGAAATGTTCTGTAGCTATCTGTGAAGTCTATTTAATTTATGGTATAGCTTGGCACTGGGCTTCCTTTGTTGATTTTTACTTTGGATGACCTATCTAATACTGACAGTGGGGTGTTCTAGTCATTTGCTATTACTGTATAAGATTCTATCTGCCCTTCATAGCTACTAGTCTTTGTTTTATGAGATTAGAAGCCCAACAGTTAGTGTATGTATATTTACAATTGTTATGTCCTTTTAATAAATTGTTCCCTTTATTCATTAATTCTCATATATTATTATTCTCTATGTATGAGATATGTGTGTGGGGACCATTCCTATTCAAACCACAACAAAGTCTGTTTTTCTCAGATACCAGAACCACCATGCCAGCTTATTCTCAGCTTTTCTTCTCTTGCTAGACTGACTTCCATCCTTGACCTTCAGTCTGCAAGCGTCTTTGTCAGTGAAGTGTCTTTCTTGGAGACAGCAGATAGCTGAATCTTGTTTTCAGTACAGTCAGCTAATCTGCATGTCTTCATAGTTTTGAGATTATTTACATTAAATATTATTGAGAAAGACTTACTAGTTCCCATAACTTTGTTTGTTGTTTTTCTGATTGGTTGAAGCATTGTTTGTTCTTTACTCCCACAACCCCATTATATCTCTTTTACAAATGATGGATTGTTTCCTGACTCTCTTTAGTTTATCTATTCCATCAAATTTATTCTTCCCTGTGCTCTCATGACTATAGCTGTTTTCTTCCACTGCTGTGTAGTAATCTTTTAAGAGTCTTCTGCAGTGGTGGCTTGGTGATCATGAATTGTATTAGCTAATTCATGTTTTGAAATGACCATACTTCTCTATCAATTTTAAAAGACAGCTTTGGTGAATATATTCCACTTGGTTGACTGTTATTTACACTCAGGACTTGAAAAGTACCATTCTGTCCTTTCCTAGCTTTTAGTTGTTTTTACTTTGCAAGCGAGTTATTGTCTTTCCCTTACAGTTTTAATATTACTTGTTTGCTTTGTGCTTTTGACATCTTGATCATAATATCTTATGGAGTTCTCTGTTCAGATGTATTTGCTGTCTAAATGCCTTTTGTGTTTGAATGTCCCCTTCTTTCTCCAGACATGATTTTCTGGTATGATATCACTGAATTGAATCTTTATTACAATGGAAATTATAATAGAGTAAGACAATAAAAAGAAATAGATTAGAAGCTAACATATGAACCTGTCATTACTCTCACATAATATGATCATTTGCATGGAGAATCTACTGAATGTACAGAAAAGCAATTGGGACTAGCAAGTGGCCTGGGTGAGGCTGTTGCATGCAGAGGCTGGTCTCTGGTGATCAGCTGAAAAATGGCCAAACTTTGTCTGACTACAACATTCAAAAGGAGTCCACCCTTCATCCTGTGTTGAGACTTCATGGTGGTGCTAAGAAAAGGGAAAAGAAGTCTTATACCACTCCCAAGAAGAATAAGCATCAGAGAAAGGAGATTAAATTGGCTGTGCTGAATACTATAGGGAGAATGAAGATGGCAAAATTAGTTGCCTTCTTTGAGAGTGTCTGTCCAATGAATACAGTGTAGGAGTTTTCATGGCTAGTCACTCTGCAGACATTACTGTGGCCAAGTGTTGTCTGACTTGCTGCTTCAACAAACCAGAAGACAAATAGTTGTATATGATGAATAAAAAGACAAGAACTGAAATAAAATGTGAAGAATGACATTAACTTCAGCATTTATTACAAAGCTGCAGTAGGTAGGCTGTGCTGTTGGTAGCTCTATGGATAAAAAGATCAATAGGATGGATTGAATGGTGAACAGTAGATGTGCATTTTGATGTCAATTGGGCTCGAAGAGACAGAAGCAATTCAGTTGAGAAAGAAAAAAATCTTTTGACTATATAATGATGCTGTAACAATTTGATAGACATGTGCAAAAAGTGGATTGTGATCTCTACCTGGAACCATGCTCATTTGAATTTAGTTCAAAATGAATCTGCCCACTGAAATGTAAACTGTAAACTATAAAATCTTCCTAACCTTGAATCTGATAAGAATGACTGGGGAAGTAAAGAGTTTGGTATATTTAATGAAAATTAATAAGTTTTTTTTTGCTTATTGAAAGACACTATTAAGAAAATTTAGAGGGGCCTGGAGAGATAGCTCAGTGGTTAAGAGCACTGGCTGCTCTTCCAGAGAACCTGGGTTCAATTCTCAGCAAGAACATGGTGGCTCATAAATGTCTGTACCTCCTGTTCCAGGGGACCTGATGCCCCCACACAGACCTACATGTAGGCAAAACATCAATGTACATAAGATTTTTTTTTAATTATGTTTTTAAAAAGAAGATTTAGAGGATGTGATGTCTGATCGCCAGGATTGATTTGTCTGATTGGCTGTCAGGTGGGTGTCCCTTTCATCCCTCACTGCTCCGTGTGCTTTGCTCCTGAAGCTGCTGGCTCTCTAGGTCAGTCTGAGGAAGAGGATGGGCTTCCCCCAATAGGGGAGGACCTGCCTTCAGTAGAGGGTATAGGAGTAGCTGCGCTCCCCTGCTAGAATCTCCAAACAAGAAAGTTCAGAGATAAGCCGGACTGAAAGAAAGATGTCTGTGATTTGAACATCTGATAAAGATCCCACATTCAAAGTGTGTAAAGAAAATAACCGAGACAGCTGTCAACTTCATCAGACTTTGAACCTCAGATCACTACCTTTTCAAGATAGTTCTCAGTCAGGAAAACAGCAAACACTACAATTTTCTTATAGCTAGAAAATTTCCGACTTTCTAAAATATAAGGCTCAAGGGGGATTTGAAGAGAAATATTCAGACATGTGCATATGTGAACACACACATGCAAACATAGTACATGCAAATATACATTTATCCGTGCACATATGCAAACATACATACATTCATGAAAACAGACATATATTATACATGGAAGCACACACATACACATACACTGAAAACAAAATGAGTATGAGAGTGGCTGTGAGAGTAGAGAGCACTAGCTTAAGACAATTGGACATGGGTAGTATTTTTTTAATTGAATTGACTTAATGGTAGGTACCTTGGTTATGTCAATCAGGTCATTCTTTCCATTCAGAGACCTTCATGCCATTAGGAAGGTTTCAGAGCAATGATAAACTCTGTGTCCCAATGGCTGTCTGGAAAAGAAGGGAGGGAGGCAGCAATTAAATTAACCTTTCAATGCCAGGGAAAACATATTTCTTTAGGCTGAAATAGGAAACAATGTTTTCCCAATATTTCTTCAGGCAACAAATCCATAGACACTTAAAGCCCTGCAGAATTCCTTTTAATGGTTATTTCTGCTCCAGTGATCTTAAAATTAAATGTATTTTCATGATCTTTAACTCACTGACATCAAGCTTTCCACCTCAGCCAAAAATGACCTCACAAAGGAATTGAAGCTACGTGGATTAACTGGAAAGTGTCTTGGTGAAATCTGGGCAGACTCAAGTCCACTCCTGTCTGCAAAGCATGCTTGGGGACTCTGAGTCCATTGAACTGCTTTTGGTAATGACAATTTCTCATCCTTTGACAGCCAAACAGAAGATGAAGTCCACTGACTGTCAAAGATGACATTTGTATTTCATCATGCAGTGCAGCAGTTTCATGTTCTCCTGAAGGATGAGTGGTAGATTTGATCTCTTTTTAAAATTATTTCATGTACATTTGTTTTATACATATTAGTGTTTTACTTGCATGTGCGCGTGCCAAAAAACCAGAAGAAGGCAAGTTGCTGGATCTCCTGGAACTTGAGTTACAGGTGGTTGGGAATTGCCACATGGAAGCCAGGAATCAAGTCAGGGTCCTTTGGGAGAGCAGCAAGAACTCTTTATCCACTGAGCCATCTCTCTAGCTCTCAGTAGCTTTGTTCTAGTTAAAGAGTACCTTTTGTATGCTGGGTGTGGTAGCCCTCACATTTAATCTCAGGAGGCAGAGATGGGCAGGGATCTCTGTGAGTTCAAGGGCAACCTAGTCTATATAGTGAAATCCAGGATAGCCCAAGCTACATAATGAAACTCCATCCTACCCCCTCCCCCAAGAAGGAAATTTTCCAAATGTGCTCCTGTGGACAATTTTACCTATCTTTGCTTGCCTTTGCATCAATTTTGCATATTTTCCAAGAGTGACTATTGATTTCTGCTTAAAAATGGAAATGAAGCCTATGAATAAGGATGGTTTTTATGCCATACACATATTTAAGAAATGAACTTTCTTTTTATTGCAAATCATGTCAAACACAGTTCATTGGTAATTATGACCACCCCCCACCACCTGGGATGCATGTCATTGTCTTCCTTGACTTCTCAAAGTCAAAAAACCTGCAGAGCCAGGCACATGGTGTCTATAATCTCAGCACTTGGGAAATCACACAAGGGTACATAGGGAAATCACCACTCCTCGCCACCGAAGTAGACAGGGAAGAAAGGAGGAGAGTAGGTTGGAGGAGGGAGGGACATAAAAGAAAAAGAAACGTAAAAGAAAAGAGAAACTATGCAAAAGAAATGAAGCTTGAATAGTGGGATTTCAGGCATTTCTCAGAATGAGAGCAAGACTTGTGGGGTGCCCAGCTCTGAAAGGTTACCACGGCAGCTCCCTCCACACCCCTGTCTAAGCCTGTTCTTGCATGGTCTACAGAAAAACTCCGGTTTTTGTTTTGTTTTGTTGTTGCCATTGTTTTGTTTCATTTTCCTCTTTCTGTTTGAGACAGAATCCTGCTCTGTAGCTCGAGGAGATCTAGAACCATCTCTTGCCTCCGCCTGAGTGCTGGGCTGACAGGTTGTGTTATTATGTCCATCTCAGTGGTGGATTTTGCAAGAAAGTGTTCCCTATCAGTCCAACACAGTGGGGGGCTGTGATGCTATCGGGACAGTAATGACGCTGTCATCTTCTTTATTCACAGCAGTGGGTCTTGACATGTGGGTTGAGACTTCCTTTGGGGTCAAAGGACCCTTTCACAGAGGTCCAAATCAGATATCCTGCATATAAGATATTTGCATTACGATTTATAACAGTACCAAAATTACAGTTATGAAGTAGCAATGAAAATAATTTTATGGTTGTGGGTCACCACAACATGAGAACTGTATTAAAGGGTCACCACATTAGGGAGGTTGAGAACACACATGAACAAATACATAAAGTGTACACCAGAACACATACCCATAAACACATACTCACACATAAATGTTACTACTATGGTCTTATTGCTTGACACCCATGACAATCCTTTTATATGTCCTCTTGCGTCCATATAGTCCTGTGCCCACCAAGTCTAAAGATTAGCTTCCTAGTCTTCTAAACCAATAATGAGGGATTTACATTCTTTATCTCCATAATGGCCTCAACCCTCCATTGCACCACAGTGTCTGTAATTCCGTGTTGAATTTCGTGAGTGAGCCCTTAACTTCAAGACAGAAATGACTAACAGTTTCTGTCTGTTCATAGTTAAGGATTTGGTTTCTTTGACTCTTTGGCTTCTCCTGTTCTGCTAGGATTCTCACTCTAAGGGACATAGTCCAGGTAGAACATTTTACATCATCACTTCATTGCCTATGTCTCATGGCATGGATGTGGCTAATAGCTTTCCAGGACTGCAGATTCTTCTACTGATTTTGCTCATATTCCAAGTGCACCTGTGTTACAAGGTGACAGTTTCATCTCCATTATCTTGATATAATAGACAGCTAATGCAGAAATTTGTGCAGCAAAGAAAAAGCCAGTACACTCTGGGGAATGGGATACTTACCTAAAGCAAAGTGGGGCATGACAGCCCATTGGCTGTGAACTTTGCAGAGGTTTCAGTTCATATCTAGGAGATAGATGGCATCTTCATGAGGTATGGTGAACCTTTATTCCTTCCTAAATCATAATGCACTAAATCTCTCTTTTAGGGTAATTCCTCCCAGGATCCTCTTGAAAATTCTACAAGGAGTGGGAAGTGTTCAAAACCACAGCTCAAGAAGCAAGTGAGGTGGTTCAGTAGGTAAAGGTGCTTGGGGAGCAAGGCTGGAGACATGAGTCCTATTCCCAGAGCAACGCAAATGTGGGAGGAGAGAGCTTACTCCACAGAGTTGTCCTCTGACCTCACCTGTGTGCCATAGCACATGAAATCATGAATGTGTGGGCACGCACATGCGTGCACACGCATGTACACACACACACACACACACAAAATTTGAATGATATTACGATGCATCAGAGAATGCAGACCCATTGTTAGTGAGCATGCATGGTAATTTGGCATGTATGGTAATTTGGAAAGTGTGCTATCACTTACTTTCTAATAGTGAAGAGAACCTTGGTACTTCATGGGTCATCACCCTCAAAGAGGCTTTCTGACCATCAGGAGGCACAGCTACCAAGACCATGCCTGTACTTTTCCTTGGATGCCTTATGTCTAACCCCTTGCCTACCCAATATCTCTGAAGTTTGTAAAGACATCCAGAAAAAGAATGTCAAAGGTAAACATGGCCTCATCATTTGAATATTTGGCCATAAATTTCTCATTCTTGGCTTTTCTGTTTTGATAGGTTTCATCTGAACTTCTGATTCAACTCTTTTTTTTCCCCCTCAGGAAATTGTTCTTCCTTTCTTTGCCTGTCATAGAGAAATTTTCAGTCTATGAAATATTAAAAAATAAAAGCACTTTGGTAGTTTATTATATTTAATCCAAAAGAACATATTGAGGACATAGATATTGCTGATAAAAAAAGTTGCATGGTTCTATCACCCAACAGGGTTGTCATCCTGGTGCGGTGAGCCCTGGCAAGTCCCCTGATTTCCTTATTGCTGTTCCTGCATCAAGGTTTCTATATATAGCAATCTTACATCTAGTCATTCATTTCATTAGCAATTAAAGTAACAAGCTCCCGATTGCTTATAACATAGGCCTACTGCTTCTGACTGGATACCCTCTGGCTCCCCCTATACATCAATCATTTAGTAAATTAGAAACAAGCCATTACCATTAAGATGCATTATTTGACCTCACTATCATTAACATCTCTTCTTCCCCAGTGAGCATCCAGCTGATGGCATCTGCCCCACATAGCTCCCATCTGGAGAGCCAGTCCTGCTGGGTTTTTTCCCAATTTGCATATAACGGTCACTGTCATGAAGGAGGATGTAAAAACAGTAACAAATATCTGATTTAACTGGACCTCAGAACACATCAGTCTTTTAAAACTTTACACTCTGCAAATACTAAGATTAGAAATAGTAACACTTGCATTTTTAGGGGGAAATAATGTAGTTGATATCATTTGTCAGAATGGTTTGTGTAGACTGAAGTTTCTGTCCCACCTGGTCCCACAGCTGTTTAGCCCCAAATAAGCACACAGATGCTTATATTAATTATACACTGTTTGGCTGATGGCTCAGGCTTCTTATTGGCTAGCTCTCTCTTAATTATTAATCCATTTCTATTATTCTAAGTATTTCAACTTGCTCTTGGCTTACCGGAGAATACTCTAACATGTTACCCCTTCCCTGGCTACATGGCATCTCTCTCTGCCTTCCTCTCCCCAGAATTCTCCTCATCTGGTAGTCCCACCTATACTTCCTGCCGGGCTACTGGCCAATCAGTGTTTTATTCATCAGCCAATAAGAGAAACAAACATATATACAGAAGAACATTCCCCCATCAGGTTTGGGTTTGTGGCCATAGATGATTAATGAATTGCCCATTTATTGCTTTTCTCATAGTTGAATCCTACATGTCCTGATGATTCAATAATGTACATTTTAATCAATGATGGCTTTGCCCTGGAACAGAAATGCCAATATGAAGCTAAATGTGTTTACTGAGGACAGAGTTCAGCAGAGCCTCTCAGTTACAGAAAACAGCGGTCACATGAGACTTGTGGATCACTCTCAGCTAAGTGTTGAGAAGAGAGTACAATCAAGAGACACTTGTAGCCAGGTAGTGGTAGTGAATGCCTTTAATTCCAGCACTCATGAGGCAGAGGCAGGAAGATCTCAGTGAGGTTCAGCCTGGTCACAAAGTCAGTTCTAGGACAGCCAGGACTACTACACAGAGAAACTGTCTCAAGAAAAGAAAGAGAGAGAGAGAGAGAGAGAGAGAGAGAGAGAGAGAGAGAGAGAGAGACTTGTAATCAAATATCTTTCTGATCGCCAACACTGGGTATGTTGAGTTTGGTACCAATCAAGCTAACTGCACAGCTAGGTGTTTATGTTCAGAAATTGTATCTGTTGACATCTGTATTAGCTAACTGTGTTTGTTTTGTCAATATTGCACAAACTAGAGTCACAGGGAAGAGAAATCATCGGTTGAGGAATTGTCACTATCAGATTGGCATGTAGGCAAGTCTGTGGGACATTTTCTTGAGTAATAATTGATGTGGGCAGTACCACACTTGGGCAGGTGGTTCTGAGTTGTATAAGAAAAGTAAAGGTAGCTAAGAAAGCCATGGGGAACAAATCAGCAGTAGGATAGAACATCATTACCTTTTTTTTTTTTTCCAAACTCAAGATGGCATCCAAGAACATATTATTCTTCCCCCAATGAGTGTCATTAGAAATATAACAGAACAAAGGGAATAAAAGCTAAAATGTTCAAAGGAGACTTTGGTAGATAATAGAGTTTAATGTATTTCTGGAATATAGAGGGAGAAGTTGCTATTTTATTTAAGATTGCTTGAGGAGACTCTAGCCTAGTGCATTATGGGATGTAAGCACATGAGTTATTTTCTGTTATTCTCAGTTATTTTCTGTTACTGTGATAAAATACTTCAGTGTGGTTATAGGCTCAAAGTTGACAGAAAGGTTTGTCAGAGGACAAAGAAGATCTGAAGATACCAGGGCACACCAAAAGCTGGTTGTCATCTAATCCCTCCTTATTTATCCCCAGGTGAGAAGGCAAGATTGCACAGTGCTAAGGAGATTACTCAGCTGGCTGAGTAAAGGCAGCCCTGCTGTGTGGTGGGTCTCCAAGGAAGAGGTCTCTTCTTACTGGCAAAGCTCCACACATGGCACTCTTATCCCATCTGGCGTTTTTCATAGATAGAAATGTTGGTCTTAGAGAAATTGTAATAATAATTCAGGTGATACATATACATTTCGAATCTCTACTGTACCTTGGGGAATAACTCAGCAGGAGAGCTTACATTCAGCATGTGGAAGACCTAGGATCAACCCCAAGCACTACAAATAAAACTACAAAACAAAACAACAAAGGCAATAATGAAACAAGAGAGAGCTCTTGAAAATCAGAACATTTTGGTACTATACACTTTTTTATTTTTGCAATTTTTCAATGCATTGGTGTTTTGCTTGCATATATGTATGTCTGTGTGAGGATGTTGGGTCTCTTGGAGCTGGAGTTACAGACAGTTGTGAGCTTCCCTGTGGGTTCTGGGAATGGAACCTAGGTCCTCTGGAAGAGCAGCTAGTGTTCTTAACTGCTGAGCCATTTCTCCAGCCCAATAATAGACATTTAAAACTAATATAATCATTGGAAAGTGAAATCAAGGAAACGTTTCAAAGAACAGTAACTAACAGCAACAGTAACAAACCTCTAAGAAACTAAAATAAAGAATCAAAAAGATGCAGGTGATAGGCAATTAATAAGATTAGATAAGGCCTCTAAGAGACAAGAAGATTTTTTTAAGCCCCGTGACTTTTGCTTTATTCCTAATGTCCCTTCAACCATTTTAAATGTTTTTATTCATTTTAAAGATTCAGAATCATCCATGTCATTGTGGCATTTTAGAGCACCATAACTGAAAGCCTAGGAAAAATCTTCCCAAGAGAAACAACTCACAGGAAATGAGAATCGACTACATTAACCCCGGGGGCAGCAAACTTCTGAGGGGAAAAAAACATTCACAGAATTTGGAGAGATGACTTAGTGGTTACCAGTGCCTGCTGCTCTCAGGAAGGACCTGTGTTTGCTTCCCAGCATCCATCTCTCTGGCTCACAATTGCCAGTAACGCTAGCTCCAGGATATCTGATGCCCTCTTCTGGCCTCTGCTGACATCCACATATGTGGCATAAATGTGCGTGCGCGCGCGCGCGCACACACACACACACACACACACACACACACACACACACACACGATGGTGATTGTGAAGAAGAGCTGTATAAGAGTTGTCTGTTGAGTGTCCACTCTATTTAACTGGAGTGGGGGGGGTGGCGGTCAAGCTCCTGGAAGCAGCACCCTGTCTCACATCTGAGACACTCTACAGTCCAAAGTCACGTCTCCAATCACAGGGGGCTTGGTAGAGAGCTAAAGCAAGTTGTGTGGGATGTTGCATGCCAGGAATTCCAGCCCACAGGAGATGGAGGCAGGAAGATTAAGGAATTAAAGATAGGCCTAGGCTGGGTAAAGGCTGCCTTATCTCACCTTCCCTACAAGAACAACAAAAACCCAACTCCACACAAAAATGAGGCTGTGCTTTACATATTGTGTCAAGGTTAATTTTCTTTTAGCTGACATTTTCAAATGTAAAACATGGTGGAAACAGTGAATCCTCAGAAGACAAATATTTAATTTAACAAAATCTTTTTATCAGAACAAATTCTTGTGAATTTTCATGATCCTCAAAGTTTATCCAAATTGGTGGATATGTTCTTTGATTCTTTTTGTGTGTGTTTATGGCTGTGTGCATATGTGGCATGTGCATGTGTATATGTGTCCCATGTGCATGCATAATGGTCACCAGGCATTCTGTTCCATCACTTTTTGCCTTATTCCTTTGAGACAGGTTCTCCAGTAAACCTAGAGCTAGACTGTCAGTCGGCAAGCCCCAGGTGTCTTTCTATCTGGCATCCCACAGCAGTGTGGTTAACGGTACACACAAAACCATACCTAGGTTTTTAGACAAGTTCTGGGGACTGAAACTCAACTCATCATGCCTGAGCAGTAAGTGTTGTCATCTGCTGAGCCATGTCCTGAGTCCGTCTCTACTTTATTTTTCGGTCAGGATCTCTCACTGAACCTGGAACTTGCAGATTCTTCTAGGCTGGCCAGTAAGACCTAGGGATCCTCTTGTGTCTACCTCCCCAGTGTAGAGACTGCCTGTTCAGTTTTTATGGAGGGAGGGTGCAGAGAACTGAACACAGGTCCTTATGCTTGTGAGCAAGTATTTTGCAGACTGAGTCATTTCCCCAGCCCTCTACTTGGATCCTTTTTTTTCAAAGATTGATTTGCATTTTATATGTGTGAATGTCTGCACGTATGTATGTGCAACATGTGTATGCAGTGTCCATCAAGACCAGAAGAGGATTTTGGATCTGCTGGAACTGAAGTTAGAGATGGTTGAGAGCTGCAGGTGGGTGCTAGGCCAGAACTAGGCCCTCTGAAAGAGCAGCCAGTGCTCTTAAACACTGAGCTGTGTCTCCAGCCCCTACTTTAATTCTTAAGGAAAGCAAACATTTTAATGAAAAAAATAAAAAATCTTATAAAAGAACTATGTCAATCTATAATTAATTCTTCCATTTGCATTTTATTATTATGAAAATAATATTATAATTTTAACGCAGGAAATACCCTTAATTTGTTTTTTAGAGAAAGAAAGAATCAATGTGTCTTGTGTCTTTTTTTTTTTAAACTAATTAAAACGTTTGCATGCCTAATACTCTCTTTTACTGCTAATGGGCAAATGAGAATGTAAGCTAACAAGACTTAGCGCAAGTTGTGTTTTCTAGAAGCTGAATGTGAAAATAAAACAGAATTTGTGATATGAGACACTTTTTAGAGACTGATACCTGTGAACAGATTCAGGAAGAGGCAGAACTGGGGTCCAGGAATGTAGCTCAGTGGTAGAGCACTTGACTAACATGCATGAGTCACTGGGTTGAAACTTACTACCTAGACATCCACACCATGAAAAGGAGGAAGAGGAGAAGACAGAGGAAGCAGAAAAGATGAAGTACAATGCAGATCCACAGAATCCCTGACTGGAAGGGAGGGATCGATCAAATATTGTCTACTAAAATTGTCTCAAATTGGACAGACACGGCTGGACCCATATTGGAAGAGTAGATGCTGACCACAGGAAATAATAGCATGACCCCTGCTACTCAGAGGAGGAGCTGTGAGCCAGAAACTGAGGCTGATGACCTTCCTCACACTTGAACAAAAAGGTCTCCCTTGAAGGTGAGGATGTCTGGCCCACCTTTGGGTATAGCATGCCCTTCATTTTTTGGGGTGCCCAAAAGTACCTAATAGGAAGTACATCTCATTATGGCAACCAGATGTTATGAGTTGAAAATGCTGTTAGCTGTGCCCCATAGCCACTGGGAGAAATGACTTTGCGGGGAGTTCCAGCCATCTGTTTTTGGTCAAGACTGGTAGATGAAGGTGGAAAGGGCGCATGTTGAAAGACTCAGGGAATAGTGGAAGAGGGGGTTTGGAGGTAGATGTTAGTATTCAGGCATCTGTATTGGCCTGCCCTTGGGGTTCTGACAGGATATGCCCTCAGTTGCAGCCACTAAGAGCACCACCTGTACATATTCACTATGTTCTCTTTTAAAAGGGCCCTGCCCACCTCTTATTTTTCTTTCTCTGCTTCTCTGTCTCTGTCTCTGTCTCTCTGTCTCTCTCTCTCTTGTCTCTGTCTCTGTCTCTCTCTCTGGATTTCTCTTCTCTTCTGCTGCTCCTATCCCCAAAGGCCATCTCCCCTTTCCCCTCCCCCATTCACTTTCCCCGAATTAAAAAAAAAAAAAAACCTCCACCCAAGCTCTGTCACATAGCATCTTTCTCTTACACATCACTTTTTAAAATTATAACAGTAGATACACAGATGTATGAAGTTGTCAAAGAGTAAACATTAATTTTAAAAGAGACTGTTGGGAGGACCCACAGCCCTCCACACTCTTGGAAATGACACCTCTTGTCTGCTTTTGTTTGTTCTGCATCCTTTGGCTTTGCCTTGGTTTTCTGTGGGTTGCAGGGGTGGGGGGCTTTGGTTGGGGAATGAGGCAGCATCTCTTTACCTAGCCTAGGTTGGTCTTCAATTGTTAATTCTTCTTCCTCCACTTCCCATGTGCTGGGATTCTTGGCATGTACCAGCCTGCACAGCTGGCTTTGGCTCTCTACCGAGCTTCCTGTGATTGGAGACCTGACTTTGGACTATTAGACTGTCTCAGATATGAGACTTAGGCAGGGCTTGCAGGACACTTATCCGAACAGTAAGTTGGGTTTCTGTACAGTACAGAGCTCCTATACTACCCTTCTTCTTGTTCACCACAGTCAGAAGCAAGGCCTCAGGTCAGTAGGACCAAGGTGGCTGAGTAAGTCGATAATTCAGCTAAGGTAAAGCAAGTCTACTCTCAGTTAAAGTGTCTCCAGTGGTACTGGGGACCATCTCCTTGCAAATCATTGCTGTCACTAGACACAGTTTTCCTTGTGGTGACTACCACCATTTGCCATCACAAGTTCAGTGTGGTTGAGCCAACTCCAGTGTTCCTCAGGGGGTCACAGCCAGCTACCCAATCTGGATGTTATGCATCAATCAGACAATGAACTGTCCCCCACCTCTTCTCTGAAAAATTAGTTAAAGGCTACTTTCTCTTCATGAGAAATGTTTGGTGCCCAGCTCATTTTTTCTAACATTCTTTTTATTAATTTAATTTTTACACTCTAATCCTAGTTTCCCCTCCCTCCTCTCCTCCCGTCCCCCCCTTCTTCCCTACCCCACCTCCCATCTGCCCCTTGGAGAGTGTAATGCCTCCCCTAGGAAGTCTATTACGTCTGGCCCATCTCATGGCAGTTCTTTTGTTTTTTAAACCAAGGCAATTTATAGAATAAATAGTTTACTGGAGGATTACAGTTTTAAAGGATGTGCCTGAGATCATTTTGGTGGGGAGCATGGCAGCGAGCAGGAAGACATGGTGCTGGAACAGTAGCTGAGAGTTTATACCTGATCCCTAAGTAGGAGGCAGAGAGAAAGCAAACTGGGAATGACATGGGCTTTGAAACCTCACTGCCCATACCCAGTAACACACCTCCTGCAACAAGGCCATACCTCCTAGTCCTTCACAAACAGTTCTACAAACTGGGGACTAAGCATTCAAACATATAAACTTACGGGAGCCATTCTCATTCAAACTACCACATTCCACTTCCTGGTCCATAGGCTTGTGGCTATGCAATAATGCAAGCTGCACTTACTCTAACTTCAAAAGTCATCGTAGCCTTTTACAATCTCAACACTGTTTCAAAGTCCAAAGTCTGTTCTGAGACTCAATGCACTCTCCGATTGTAACCCCTGTAAAAGCAAAAACCAAACCACATTGTTGGAATACACAATGGCATGCAATATATATTACCATTCCAAAAGGGAGGAAAGGGGGCATACGAGAAAATACTGGACCAAAGGGCTGGAAAGATGGCTCAGAGGTTAAGAGCACTGGCTGCTTTCCCAGAGGTCCTGAGCTCAATTCCCAGCAACCAAATTGTGGCTCACAACCATCTATAATGAGATGTGGTGTGTGCAAGCATGCATGCAGGCAGAACAGTGTTGTATACATAATAAATAAATAAATCTTTAAAAAAAAATACTGGACCAAAGCAAAACTGAAACCCAGCAGGGCAAACTCAAAAATCCTGTAGCTTCATATCCAATGTCAAAGGGTGTAGATGGCTCACCGCTTCCAGCTTTGCTGGAACACACTTCTCTCTTGGTCTGGCTTCGCTCCCTTGTCTACAGCTCTCCTTGGTAGACATTACATGGCTCTAGCATCTTCAACATCTTGGGGTCCTCAACACAGTCCAGACTTCACCTTTACAGCTTTATGAAATGACCTCTCAGAACCTCCATGCAGGGACTCCCTGCCACACACATTAACCACAGAGAAAGATTCCACAACCCCTTTACCCCTAGATCCTTCATCACTAAAGCCGTGGCTCTAAATCTGTAGCTGAGAGTTCATATCTGTGCCTGCAAGTGGGAGGCACATAGGCAGAGCATGTCAAGTTGTTTTAAGCGTCAACTCAACACTGCAGTCCCAGGAGTCAGTAAGTTGCCTTTTTTAAAACTAACCTTAAATGTGTGTGTGTGTGTGTATGCATGTATATGTGTATGTATGTATGTATATATATATATATATGTATATATATGTATGTATATATATATATGTTTTTATTACATTTTTATGTGGTGTGTGTGGTGTGTGTGGTGTGTGTGGTGTGTGTGTATGTGTATATGTATAGATATTTAAATATATATATATATGTATGTTTTTATTACATTTGCGTGTGTTCTATGTATGTGTTTTTTATTACATTTTATGTGGTGTGTATATGTGTGTGTATATATGTATATATGCATATATGTATATGCATGTATGTCTGTATGTGTATATGTTTTTATCACATTTGTATGTGGTGTGTGTGTGTGTGTGTGTGTGTGTGTGTAGGTCTACATACCACAGTTCCCATGTGAAGATCAGAGGACACTTATATTCTCCTTCTACCACATAGGTTCTGTGGCTGGACCAAATCAGTTTGCTAGGTTTGGGAGAACACGCCTTTGCCCACTGAGCCATCTCACCAGCCCCTGAAATGGGTTTTTCTATTTCTGCAAAGGGGCAGGGTATGAAGGTAATCCAAACCCTTTCCCAGGCCACTAAGAACTATTCTCAATTGGATGGGAGGCTCACTGCTTCTCCTTCCTCCAAGTCACAATCTCTCTGCTAGATCCCCTCTTTGTGATACCCTGCAGAGCCTTGGGCCCATGGGCTTTGATCCAAATATTCTTTCCCCATCAGTGATTCTCAGAATCAAGTTTACCAAGCACGATTCCAGGGACATACCCTGGGCCTACAGAATCAAGATTTCTGAACTTCTAGCCAAAGGATGTATATTTTTAAAAGTTACATACACTTACTTAATCCACAGCCAGATTTCAGAGTCACTGAACCACATAATGCCAAGTAATTGTTTTATTAGATTTAACAATTGGCCAGCTGGAACAGACACGCGAATGTCTCTCAGGCGTTGACAGTGCATTTTCCTACAGATCTAATCCTTAAGTTCAGGATGTAATTGGGACCCTTCCAAAGGCAGCAAAACTGCATCTAGAGTAAGAAATTTAACTTTCAACTAAAAGTGGGCTTATCCTGGAAGAAATGATGCTAAAAGGTCCCTTGCTTGAACTTGTACATGTACCCAGAGTCATGTATCCCTATAGCTATAGGAGCATGATACTGCAAGTGCAAATTCTGGAAAGCTTTGTTTCCTTCCATTTCAATTGCCCTTTAGCCCTGTTGTCCTCTGTGTTGAGTGGCATGGGATCCAGGACGCCAGCAATATTTTTGGACGATAACTATGAAGAACATTGCTCACTCCTTTCAGTTTTGATGTATAGAGCATGGCAGATATACCATTGTTCTAGACATGGGTCATCAAATAGTTTGCAGACAAATAGTTGTGTTCGGGAGGATAAGCTAACTGGATGGTGAACAGGCTTTTGTCTTTCCAAAATTTTGAGGACTTTTTAAAATTTGTCAGCTTCCAACATCTTCCTGTGGTGGTGCATTATTTTATGATCCTAGGCGGATTTTTAATATTTCTTATTACTCGGGAATTTAAATTATTTCCCTGAAGAAGGGCCTCTGGAGCTGTATATGCTTCAGGCTCATGAGCTCTGAAGTGGCTGAAGTCAGTACCTCACCCCCGCACTCTGATAATGGATGCGAAAGACCCTAATGGGTTTGCCCTTTACAGCTGCCTCAGTCTCCTGAAAACCAAATCTGCTTATTATTAAGTCAGCAAATGCACCATTGATGGATTGTAATGACTCTAAAGGAATCTGCGTGGCCAGAAAGATAAATAATACATTGTTTAAAGGGTTTTGAACTCTTACAATGTTTTGGAAGATGCCATTTGTTAGAATGGAAGAGAAATTAGGAGGAAGGCTATGTCATGGTCAAAGAGAAAATACACAAACAACTAGTTGTGATTAAGCACGCTGGATGAAGATGGTTTATTGCTGACTTTCATCCCAGGGAAATGTTACAAAATCACCCTCATTATAAAAGCAGTTGAACAGATCCCAAATCAGAGTTAGTCTGGCATGGTGAAATTCTCCCTTGGAACCTTTGTCTCCTTTCTTGCAAGGTCATGACAACCTTTGAGAAGGTGCATGGCTTCCCAGAGAAAATGCAAAAGGTATAGGGAAGAAATCACACAATTTTTCTCGATGCCAATCCATCCAGGTCTCCACCCCTGCCAAATCTCACATCCAGCATATAACAAATGCAAAGGGGGAGATCCATTCTCCCTCAGTCCTGCCCCACATTGAATAATCTTGGTGTTTACCATCCATTTAAAATTCTCGGCTCATAGTGTGTTTAGTCATAGGGTTTACTAAAAATAATTGTCTTTGTCTGTAAACGTTTGGTATACACTGGATTATACAACACTGAACTGATGTTTTACATCTGCACCACACTGCTTCTCAGAGCCTTTACTAATCTGTCTTTAAGTGCAGGCTACCGGCTGGGGCTTGGAATGCCTCCCAGCTTCTTAAACCAAAGAACCCTTTTGTTGAGAAATTAATATTTCAGGGACTGTAACTTTAGGAAATGCTGCTTTGGACCACAGTAACATGAAGTAAAGGGTATAAATTCTTTCTATAACATAAAAACCAAGTAAGAGGCATGATTTTACAGTAATAACTATCACTGGTATTCACAAGACCACAATTGTCAAAGAAATCAACTGTTGTCTACTATATCCTACTGGGTCCACTGAAGGTATTAGTTTAAATTTCCACTACAATAATTTTATTTTACAAAAAGTTGAGAAAAAAATTCTACACACTTCTGCTGTAAGCTGTCTGTTACCTCGGGAAATTTCATTACATTTCTTGAGTCTTCGCTGCATTTATTAAAGAACATAGACTACTAAAGCAATCACCATCAAAAACCCCAAGGAGATACACACACACACACACACACACACACACACACACACACACATATATATATATATATAGAGAGAGAGAGAGAGAGAGAAACAGAAAATCTCATCATGAAATCCCAAGAGGCAACAAAATAGCCTAAACAATTTTGGGAATATGCAGATGGAAAGGTCTAGTGCTCAGGAATTACTCCTGAATCTGAAACATATTCCAGAGCTACAGGGATCAAAAGGTTGTGGTACTGGGGCAGAGGCATAGCTCAGTGTAGATATCTGTCTATCATACAAAAGGCCTCGGTTCAACCCCTAAAATGTGGTACTGTCATAAAGACAGACAAATAAACCATAAGAGTACTATGCAGCATCCAGAAATAAACTCTTACATGTTTAAATGTAAGCAAGTGACCTTTGACAAATGTGTCAAGACCCTTAGTGGAGAAATGCGATCTCTTCAAGAAATACTGTTTGGAAAAAGTAGGCATCCATGTATAGAGTGAAGTTGGGAGGCTGGAGAGATGGCTCTGGGGACCCGTGTTCAGATCCCAGCACCTACATGGTAGTTTGTAACCATCCATTAACTCCAGTTCCAGGGAATCTAATGCCTTCCTGTGACCTCTGGGGGCACTAGACACACATCTGGTACACAGACAGTCATGCCAGCAAAATAGTCATAAACAAAAAATAAAATAAATATACCTAAAAGTGTTTTAAAGACTGAAGTTGTACTTGTACATGCATATGATTAAATAGCAATATATTTTAAAACTAGAAGAAAAGAACAGGAAAATCTTAATACATTGACCTTGGCAATAATTTCTTGGATATGGCAATGAAAATAGTGAACCAAATAGGTTAAGTGACAAAAGTGAATTTAAATCTCATGTGACTCATAGGACACAGTCAGAACAATGGAAAGTGTGAGCAAAGTACCTGTGTAAAATGGGAATCATACTGGCCGGGAATATTATCCCCTCCTTTTTTGTTGTCTTTATTTTCTGAGAAAGAGTTTCCCTGTGTAAGCGAGCCATCTTGAAAATCTCTGTAGACCAGGGTGGCCTCGAGATCAGAGATCCACCTGCCTTTGCCTCCCAAGTGCTGGGATTAAAGGCATGCACCACCACCACCTGGCGACAAAAATAATTTAAATCTGGACAAAGTGTTATGCCAAGTTTGTGGGACCCCCCAAAAAAGACCACCAAGGAGCCAACTCACTGATGCAAACACATAAGGTTTAATGCTAAGTTACAAACCTCAGCAGGGACCCTGTCCAGCAAACTGGCACAGCAGCTACAGGAAAAGGGTTCCTGGCCTCAATTGCAAGGGGTTTATAAAGGAAAACAACCACAAGCAGGGTGGTATGTGCCTTGTTTGTTCAGGATTGGATAAGAGTAGGTGACCTCTGGAGTCACTGATGTGGGGGCTAGGGGAATTTCAAAATTGTTACTAACAGTTGCCCATAAGGACAGTTGTGGCGAGATGTTATTTACCAAAATTAGGCATTGCCTGACCACCGGGATGGGGTCACTTTGACTGGGTCGGGCACAGTTTAGGTGCCTCTTGGAACTGTTTATTGTTCCTTGGCTGGAACAGCCTAGTGCCTCGCAGGGAATTTTTCAAGGTGGCTTTTTCTAAGGATGGAATTAACTTCATCCTCCCCAATTTACCTTGCTCTTACAAAAGTCCTACATGTCAGAGAACCAACAAGCACATTCAAAGATGTTGAGATGGCTGGAGAGATGGTAGGGCACCTTCTGCCCTTGCAGAAGACCAAGGTTCAGTTCCCAGCACACACAGAGCTTCTCACAACTGCCTTAACTCCAATTCCAGGGCATCTGGCACCATTTTCTGACCTCTGTGGGCTCATGAATTTACTACACATAAGCCCATATGGGCAAACACATATACATCTAAATCAAATATTTAAATAAATACATTTTTAAGAAGCTGATCAGTATCACTAACCATCAAAGAAACAGATCAAAACCACAGAGAAGTTATAGCTCATGAATTAGGATGGCTTCTATTAAAAATTAGAACCCTTCTGCGCTGTTGATGGGCTGTGCAATGATGCAAGCACTGTGGGAAAGAGAAGGAAGGTGTCATGTGACCTAGTAGCTACATAGATTAAAGGCACTGAAGACATATGTTGAAGAGATATGGGCACTTACCATATTTGTCATAGTGTTATGTATATTGGCCAAGAAGTGGAAACAACTTTTGATGGATGTTTTGATGGGAGAATGAATTTAAAGGAAATATGGTATGCACATGTAACAGAATGCTATTCACTCTTCAAAAGGGAGCAATTCGGATACATGTGATGAACCTAGAGGACGTAATATTTAATGGAGAAAACAGCTGGATGAAAACTTCATGACGTTTCCCCCCAGCATTGTCTCAAGTGCTGATGTTCTTAGAAACAGGAAGTAGGATGGTGGTGACCAAGGTAAGTGAAAGGGAGAGAAGAGGGTTGTCACTGAATGGGTACAGAGTTCCAGACCGGCAAGATGAAGACATTTTGGAAAGCCTGTTGCAGAACACTGTGAGCATATTTAGCACTACTGAGATGTCTGCTTAAAAATGTCTACGATTGAAATTTTAATGGCTTAAAAAAAAAGCTATACCTAGCTGGGTGTGGTGGTACACACCTTTAATCCTAACACTTAGCAGGCAGAGACAGGTGGATCTCTATGAGTTCAAGGCCAGCCTGGACTACAGGGTGAATTTCAGGCTAGCTAGAGCTACATAGTGAGACTCGGTCTCAAAACAAAACAAAACCAAAACAATATATATATACAAAAAGTAAACTATATTTGGCCTGAAGCACTGGATTTTCAAGTTCCCCTTTTGTTCCCATCCATTTACCTGTGCTCTGATCCAGTGTTGGAGCCAGAATATGCTGGAGCTTATCAATAGATTCACTGGGCATAAAACAAAAGAACCAAAGAAAGACCGGTAGTCCATAGCCCCAAATAAACTGAATTTGAAATTCCCTTTCCTGTCATGTTTTCTGGTTGCTGATCACATGCACTCATGAAGGATTTGCATGGCTATAACAGCCTGTGGGGACTTTTGCTACTTAGGTTTTTGGAAAACAGCTTAACTATCTCTTCCCTTCCACAGCCCATGAAAAGCTTCAGTATCTCTCTTCGTTTAGTCAAAGTCAGGGTTCAGCATCTGTATGCACAGCCTCATAGCACCTTTGACTTTTACTCACCCTAGATCAGTGGTTCTCAACCTGTGGGTCGCATCCCCCCTTGGGGTAGCATAGCAGATATCCTGCATATCAGATACTTATTTTATAATTCACAACAGTAGCAAAATTACAGTTGTATGTAGCAACAAAGTAATTTTATGGTTGGGGGGGGGTCACCACAACATGAGAACTGTATTAAAGGGTCACAGCATTGGGAAGGTTAAGAACCACTGCCCTAGAGACTCAGATCATCCTTAGTGTCAGGTTGGGAAATCAATGTCCTTAATAGTCCTTAGAATTCAGGCAGCCTCGTATCTTATTATTTATCTTTTTTTTTCAAATATATCTTATTTTATGTGTGTGAGCTTTTTTGTCAGCATGTATGTATGCACATCACATGCATTCCTGGTCCCTATGAAAGTTAGAAAAGGTTGTTGGATCTCCTGGGGCTGGAGTTACAGATGGTTGTGAATCACCATGTAAAGGTTGGGAACTAAACCCAGGTCCTCTGTAAGAGCAACAAGTGCTCTTAACTGCTGAACCGTCTCTCTAGGGCCTAATTTTTTGGGCCGGGCGTTCCAATAGAGCGTTTTATCTGTGTGTAGCCCTGGCTGTCCTGGAATTTGCTCTAAAGACCAGGCTGTTCTTGAATTCAGAGATCCATCTGCCTCTGCCTCCTGAGTGCTGGACTAAAAGTGTGTGCCACTACCACCCTGTTCTGTTTATCTATTTTTTGAAACAAGATTTTGACTTGTTGTCCAGGCTGGCTTTGAATTGCAGTCTTCTGTCTCAGCTTCCCAAGATCTGGGATTGCAGCAAGATATGCACCGTTTGTAGATAGCCTAAGATGCGACCTTAGATGCGACCACGCTCAGTTCTTAGACAGTCCTTAGATTTTGGGACCCACCACCACACCAGAAACAGAAGAGTAATAGTAAGAAAACCAACATCATTGCATATGAGAAGCTGCCTTTCTTTTTACTAAATGTTTATGCCTTGCTTAAATTATCCAAAGAAAAGCTCCATCATGGTCAAAATCATAAAGCAACTTTGTAATTCTAGGATACTATTTCTGCCTGGGTATTTTCTAGCAGCTAATGAGGCAGGGTTCTGAAAACAATGTTTCAGATTTGATGAAGAAATCCCAAGCTGCAGAAAGATCTTCCCAAGAAAGGTACATTTGTCTCCAGCTGAGCTTGCCTTTGTCATACAAAGTGTACTGCTTCATATTTGGGGAACAGGAAGGTAAAGAATTAAGCCTGGAGCTCTTGGTGTTTAAACCATGAAGTCTTGAATGACCACTAGAAAATATGGTAGGACAATGGTCGCCCATCAGTTTTTTTTTTTCCAGGAGAGGGAATGGCATCTCTACCTTTTTGGAAGGATCTGGGTAGTGAAAAGCTTCATGGACCATGTAGAGAAGAGAAGCAGATATTCAAATCCACTGCACAGCAAGCTTTTGCATTTCCCTTCTGCTCACACAGCATTGAGATTCTCCTCTATTCCCTCTCATTCCTGGGTTGAGGGCAATGACATCACCATCTGGAGCATTAAGGGCAGAGCTCTGACTCAGGCTGGGCAGCGCCTGCAGAGAAAGGATAAAAGGGAAGGATTCCTCTGAGTTTCTGAAAGCCCTGATCTTCCTCCATGTTTTCACGGGGACACATTTACTCCTGGTTCCCATGAACAGTTTTCTGACTTTTTTTTTCCTTATGAAGAAAATGTTTAATTGGGGTCACTAGCTTATAGTTTCAGAGATTCAGTCCATTATCATCATGACAAGGAGTTTCTGACTTCTTAGAGGCAGAGAAGGTAAATAAGCAAAGCCAGGAAATCTGACAGGTCAGGCAGTGGTGACACACACCTTTATTCCAAGCACTAGGGAGGTAGAGGCAGATGAATCTCTGAGTCTGAAGCTAGCCAGGACTACACAGTGATACCCTGTCTCAAAACCAAAATAAAACAAACAAACAAAAACCAGGAAAGCTGTTCAGCATCCTTCTCTCCCATCCTTCTAAAATTCTTTTTTGTTTAAATTGTGAGTACAATTTTATTATAAGTATAGTTTTCTTTCCCCTGTATACAATGCCATTAATATTTAATCATTTGATAATTGCATATTGTTTTATAATGAGTTTTTTCAACTTTTTTATTTGAATTAGAAACAGGATTGTTTTACATGACAATCCCAGTTCCCTTCTCCCACCCGTCCTCCCCCCCCCGAAAATAAAACCTTATCTGTCACATATCTTTTCTGCTCCCCCTGGATGGTGAGGATTTCCATAGGGTGTCACCAGTGTCTATTGTATCCTTTGGGATAGGGCCTAGGCCCACCCCCATGTGTCTTGGTTCAGGGAGTATTCCTCTATATGGAATGGGCTCCCAAAGTCCACACCTATGCTAGGGATAAATACTGGGCTTCTACAGGAGGTCCCATAGATTTCTGAGGTTTCCTCACAGAAACCCATGTTCCTGGGGTCTGGATCAGTCCCATGCTGGTATTCCAGCTATCAGACTGGGGAGCAAGAGTTCCCGGATGTTCAGGTGAGCTGTTTCTGTGGGTTTCACTAGCCTGGTCTGGACCTCTGTGCTCTTCACTGGTCCTTCTCTGCATCTGGGTTCCAGTTCTGTTCAGTGATTACTTATGGGTGTCTGCTTCTACTTCCACCAGCTGCTGGAAGAAGGCTATAGGATGGCATGTAAGTCAGTCATCAATCTCATAATCAGGGGAGGGCATTTAAGGTAGCCTCTCCTCCGTTGCTGAGATAGTTAGCTGGTGTCATCTTTGTAGATCTCCAAACATTTCCCTAGTGCCTGATTTCTCTGTAAACCAAAAATGCCTCCCTCTATTATAATATCTCCATTCTTGTTATCATGTATTCTTCCCCTGATTCAAACTTTCTGCTCCCTCGTGTCCTCTGCATTCCTCCTCCTCTCCCCTTCTTATTCTCCTAGCTCCCTCCCCTCTCTTTCCGTGCTCCCAATTTGCTCAGCAGATCTTGAACCTCTCTCCTTCTCCAGGGGACCATGTATGTCTCTGTTAGGGAACTCCTTGTTTATTAGCTTCTTTGGGAGTGTGGATTGTAGGCTGGTAATCCTTACTCTATGTCTAAAATCTGCATATGAGTGAGTACATATCATGTTTGTCTTTTTGCAATTGGATTACCTCGCTCAGAATAGTTTCTTCTAGATCCATCCATTTTCCTGCAAATTTCAAGATTCCATTGTTTTTTTTCCCGCTGAGTAGTACTCCATTGTGTAAATGTACCACATTTTCTCTATCCATTCTTTGGTTGAGGGGCATCTGGGCTGCTTCCAGTTTCTGGCTATTACAAATAATGCTGCTATGAACATCGTTGAACAGATGTCTTTGTTGTATGAATGTGCTTCTTTTGGGTATATGCCTAGGAGTGGAATTGCTGGATTTTGTGGTAGACTGATTCCCATTTTTTTGAGGAGTCACCATGAGGTTTTTATTAATGAAAGTATTACTAATGCTACTTTTGTAAGAAGGATGCCAATTTTGAGTCTTGTTCTGAGACGGATGACTGATACAAGGGTGATGGTGGCACAGGACTTTAAGCCCACTTGGGAGGCAGAGGCAGGTGGATTTCTGAGTTCTAGGCTATCCTGGTCTCCAGACTGAGTTCCAGGATGGCCAGGGCTACCCAGAGAAATGGCCTTAAAAAAGCAAAAAAGAACAGGATAATGAACCCTGCTTCCTTGTCACCCAGACATTGACAATCTGATTTCTTCTTCCTGGGCCCCTCCTAAATGCATTTATCTTTCTATTTCTTGCTATTGTAAGCAAATTCATGATGTATCACATTCTTTTCCTGAAATAGTTCAGCATGCATTTATAGAAGATAAGTCTTTTTTTTTCTTAATCACACTGCTATTGCTAGAACAACAAAGCTGGGACCATTAAAATCAACCATTATTCCTTTACACAGTACGATAAGATCTGAGCCTCTGCCTCATCTGTCTGGGTTCATTGGTTCAAGGGAGGAAGCCAGGATGCATGCCTTCCCCTTCATTTCTTCTCTCAGATCCTTCCTGTATAAGGCTAGCTCCACCAAACACTGGAGCTTTGCAGGGACCGCTCTTCTTCAATGTGGCTCTCACTGTCTTCCTTTCTTCCTTCTTCTTTTTTTTCTTTTAAAGATTTATTTATTTATCATGTATACAGCGCATGCCAGAAGAGGGCACCAGATCCCATTACAGATGGTTGTGAGCCACCATGTGGTTGCTGGGAATTGAACTCAGGACCTCTGGAAGAACAGTCAGTGCTCTTAACCTCTGAGCCATCTCTCCAGCCCCTGTCTTCCTTTCTTAAAGTCATCAGAACAGAGCAACTTAGGGGAATATGATACTCATTATGTGTGCATTCATGTATGGAGACTGAGCAAAACAATCGAGCTTGGTTTAATGTGCTTGTGTAAATTGCATTACTATCTAATAAGCTTATTCCCTGGGTTTCCTTTCATGGTCCCAACAAGAATGGACCACAGATCAAACAAAGAGTGAGAAACAAAATACAGGTGATAGGTGTGATATTTTATGCTCAGTTTTTTTTTGGTCAACTCCGTATTTCTCTTCAGGTGGCAAAAGTACAAAGTTAATCCTGCTGACAGTTCAGTCATTTCTCTTCCAACTTAGGAGCCACCTTCTTGAGGTAACTGCCTAGTCCTTCTCCTTCACTGAATTTCCCTCTGGATGGCATCTGGAATTCAGGAATGCAGCCATGGAGGTAAGGAGGAGTGAGTGGCTTCTGCTGCCCCCCCCCCCCGCCTCGGGTGATCTTCATTCCATGTTTCTCCATGCTGTCCCTGATGCTGTCCATCTGTTCCCTCTCTCAGCTATAATGCAGATCAGTGGTTCTCAACCTTCCTAATGCTACAACCTTTCAGAACAGTTCCTCATGTTGTGGTGACCCCCAACTATAAAATTACTTTTGCTGCTACATCATAACTGTCATTTTGCTACTGTTTTGAACATAACTTAAATATTCTTGGAGATAGAGTTTTGCCCAAAAGTTTGTGACACACAAGTTGAGAACCGCTGCTTTAAAAGCTTCTCCCACTTTTGTTGGTGTGAGTTCTTCAGAACTTGACCCTGAAGCAGACGGGCGTAAGAGGACAGAGAAAGGAAGGTTGGGTCAAGACACCTATCAGTACACACATCCATGTCTTAGATCTGCTCATGGAAAACTGAGTATAAGGCACACGCTTCAGATTATGGTTACAGGGGGAGGGACAAATGCATATCAGTCCTCACCCATCATCTGAGGAGGGTTGCTTCTCTTTCCTTGTTGGAGGAAGTCATCCAGCAAGAGAGTCAGTGCTTCCAGGTGGAAGTCAACAACATTTGTTACAAGTGGGAAGGCCAAGGGAATGCAGCTGGGGCATTGCCCACCAGTCACAAAATCCAGGGCTACAAATTGCTTCCCATCTCTTGATGTGGCAAGAAGTCATCTCTTTCGTTATTATATATTTGTGACAGAGCTTTCCAACTGGCATACCACAGTCCCTCCATGGATACACAGAGATATAGAGATGCTAAACCCCTTTGCAGTTACATGGGACCTGGCGCAGTGCAACTGAGTATCAGTCACCTTGGCTGTGAGCAGCCTTGGTACCACTGCAGAGCTTCTGAGGCTCTCAGTGTAATAATCATCCAAGATTAGGATGTCCTCATCCTAATCCTGCAAGCTTGTGAGTATCTTACCTTATGTACTTATAAAAGGGATTTGCTGCTGTACTGTTGAGAAGGGGCCAGCATCCTGGGTTGTTTAGGTGGGTTCAGTGTAATCCAAGGGTCCTAAAAGAGGGAGGCAGGAGAGTCCACCTTGAAGTGTTATAACCAGTAACCAAAGAGTCCTATGTTAGAAGTTATAAGAGGAAAGGGATGGATGCTTCCCTCAACCCACCAGGAGAAACACAACCTTGGAGTTCAGCAGCAATCACCCTGTGGTCCTGTGTAAGTGACTGAGCCCTTTATATTCTGTGTTAATTCCCTGAACAGGAAATTGGAGTGCATGGAGATTACAAATCACTGCTGTAAAGGCTGCTAATTTAGAGTGTAGAGAACCTATTTCTTATCTAGAGCACATTTTTTTTTTGTTTTGTTGAGACAGGTCTCTCTATGAAGCTCTGCTGTCTTGGAACCTTTTATGTAGAGAAGGCTGGTCTTGAATTCACAGAGATCCACCTACCTCTACCTCCTGGGTGCTGGGATCAAAGGGGTGCATCGCCACGCCTGATTTAGAGGACAGTCTTAAACACAAGAGTTAGTAGTGCTCCTTGCCCATTTTTCATCTCGGTTCCATTTAACTTATGTGTGACACTTGATGGCTCTTGGTGACTCTCACCTGACATAGAAACCAGGCACAGACTCCATCATCTGTTGTTGGCCTAAGCTCAGGTTCTGAACACCACATAGGTTTGCATAAGGAATGATAAGCTGGAAGGTCGCAAGTCCCTGGGGCTCTTCTTTTAGGGGGTACCTTTAATAATTACCCTGATCAGTAACTGAAAACAAGAAAACCCAACTTCTTGTCATCTCTAGGGAGCACCGCAAACATCTTGTTTCTTTACCAAACTTTAGTCAAAGCCTCAGCTTCATAAACTGTGGGTTCACGTCCCTATATGGGGTCATAAAATTGAGTGTGGGGATTGCAAAAAAGCTGGCAACACTAAAAGGCTTCGGGAAAGACAGAGAAAAAAATTCAAATCAAGTATGTAATGAAGCAGAGGTGTTACTGGAAGCACTCATGTTTCATCAGCGCTATTGGTTCAGAACATATACCTTGAGCACTTTGAATTGTACATGCTGCCACACAATGCTATACCAAATGTTCACTGCCCGAAACACCTCATCTGATGCATGGCTAGTGAGTGTTACGAGTTGTGGTTTTACTGTATAAGCTGAGTTTTCTGCTCAAGAGAAACATAATGATTTAATTATGGAAAATAAAGACTTAATATTTTCCTGCCATCATTCCTGAGCATGATGTATATTTTTAGTATTAATTCCCAGTACATTTTAAAATTGTATTCTGTGAAAATTTTATTTTAAAACTTGCTGTTTGAGTTGCCGCTGAGGTTTTATAGGTTTGATGGGTTAAGGTTTGTAGTGGTGCACTCCTTTAATCCCAGCGCTGGAGGGGCAGAGGCAGGCTGATCTCTGAGCTTGAGGTTAACCTGCTCTAACAGAAAGAGTTCCAGGACAGCCAAAGATACACAGAAAAACCCTGTCTTGAAACACCCTCCCCCCAAAAAGAAACATTAAATTGGGGCTGGAGAGATGACTCTTCCAGAGGACCCAGCACCCACATGACAACCAATTGTAACTCCAATTCCCAACTTGTTTGGGCCTCAGCAGGCACCAGGCACAAGACATACATGTCTTGTGAGAAGAAAAAAGTGAGTTTTGGTTTTGTGTGAAGGCAGAATTTCCAACAATTTTTGAAATGGCCCTAAACACACTTCTGAGATTTTGTATTACCTATTTATGAAAATGGCTTTCTCAGCTTTGAGTGGGATGCAATGAAAGATGAATGAATTCTGCAAGTAAGTGGAAGATGCTCTGTGTCCTGCATTGTCTAATACTTAACTAAACTTTAGTTCTTTAATCCTATTCACACCATCAATATACAAATTTGCTTTTGACTTTAATAAATGGCAAACCAACATATATAGCCAACCATTGTTTTAAAACATAGTTCTTTTTCCCAGCAGTGGTGGTGCACACCTTTAGTCCCAGAACTCAGGAGGCAGAGACAAACAGATCTCTGTGAGTTGAGGGCCAGCCTGGTCTACAAAGTGGGTTCCAGGACAGTCAGGGCTACACAGAGAAACCCTGTCCTGAAAAACCCATATATAGATATAGGTATAGATATAGATACAGAAATAGATATAAATATGTGTGTATATGTATGTATGTATTCTTTATGATTCATTATAGATAATTCATTATAGATAATATATAGATATAGGTATAGGTATAGGTATCTGTATGTATTCTTTATGATTCATTATAGATAATTGCCTCTTATTCCTATTTTGTACACCTATATACCCAGGACTGGGTAAAATTTCTTGGGCATAAAGGGGCGGGGGTTGTAAGTGGAACAAGTATAATAAGCCCTCATCTTAGAGGAGAGCAAAGCAGTGACTCAGTGTTGAAACAACAAACATGAGGAAATAGGATGTACTTATTGAATAAGTGATAAAATTGATCTGTTCTGTCTTTACTAAGAACTTACTGAGACAAAATGAAAAATAATCAATAGCAAAAGAAATGGTCTGGACACTTAGATTTACTTGAAGAAGAGGAAAAATATTCACTTTACATAAAAAAGTGTTTTTCCACAAACTTGAATGTTACCATATTAAAGGCTTTTAAAATAAATTAATAAATGAGTAAATAAATAAATCATTTTGATTTTTGTTTGTTTGTTTTTTGAGGCAGGGATTCTCTCTGTAACACTGGCTGTCCTAGAACTCTCTATGTAGACCAGGCTGGCCCTAAACTCACATAGGTCTGCCTCCTGAGTGCTGGGACTTTTTTTTTTTTTTTTTTTTTTGGTTTTTTCGAGACAGGGTTTCTCTGTGTAGCTTTGGAGCCTATCCTGGCACTCGCTCTGGAGACCAGGCTGGCCTCGAACTCACAGAGATCTGCCTCCCTCTGCCTCCTGAGTGCTGAGACTAATTTTAAATTTTTAAATAAATAAGAAACTCTAATTGTCAAAGGAAGCCAGGTGCAGTGGCCCATCCTTTAATCCCCTCACATCTCCCTAGGGCCCAGGGGAGATGAAGCAACTGGGGCTCTAACTCCTTTTGTAAATTAATTTTTATTTAAATTAAAAACAATCTTATTTTACATACCATCCCAGCTCCCTCTCCCTCTCGTCCTTCCATACCCCCACCAACTCCCCATCCCACCCTCCATCCACTCCTCAGGGAAGGCGAGGCCCCCATGGAGAATCATCAAAGTCTGTCACAGCATTTGGAGCTCCTAATCCCCCCTCTAGAGACCCACTTCCTCCAGCTGGGTCACACACACACACACACAGATACCTCTGTCACTTCCCTTTCCCTCCTTCAAGCTTGATCCCACCCCCCTATCCATTGGGTCTAATAAGTGATGCCCATTGGAATGCTGACTGGTCCTGTTGACTCATCCTGTGCTGATTGCCATAGTTTCAGTAAGTTCCTGAGTGCAATGGCCTAGTCAAGTTCAGAGGATGGCATTTCCTACTCAGCTCCCTCATCCTCTGGCTCTGGCATTCCTTCTGTCCCTTCTTCTGTGGTGCTTCCTGAGCTGGGCAGGCAGAACTGTTGATGTTGATGTCCCATCTGAGGGAGAGCCCTCAATGGTCTCTTTCTCAGCACACTGACCAGGTATGAGACTGCACCTACTGCAGAGAGAAGCTTCTCTGGCCAAGGCTGAGGACAATCCACTGTACTTTCCTGTAGCAATAAGTCTTTTCGCCACAGCCACCCGAGCCCTGCTGCCATGTGGGCGCTTTCTGCCAGGCCACCCGAGTTCTGCCTGCTGCCATGTTATGGTCCCAAGTAACACACAGAGACTTATATTAGATACAAATGCTGCTTGGCCAATGACTAGGATTTCTCATCTGCTAGCTCAGTCTTAATTGTCATAAATCTATATATTTTATAAGACTTTTCTTATGTAGGATGCCTTCTACTGGCATCCTCGTCACATGGCGGCTCAGAGCAGAGAGCAGGAGGAAGAGAGAAAGGGACCACTTCCTTCTTGCCCTTGCATATATATATATAAGTCTGCCTGCTATGTCACTTCCTGCCTGTATCACAAGACTTCTTTACTACATTTCCCAGAATCCTCCTCGACTCCTAGTCCCGCCTAACTTGCTGCCTCATTGGCCAAACAGTACTTTATTCAACAATCAATAAGATGAACATAAACAAAAGTGCATTCCCCATCACTTTCCTCCACAGCACCTCCCTCTCCCAGCTGCGTTACCCTCTCTCCCGTTTGTTTATCATCTATCCATCATATGTGCTGGAGTTCTAATAGGACAAACTTGGAGTTAGTTTGGCTCACCCTATTCATGTATTCCGAGTCTTAGCATAGTCTGGCAGACCGTAAGGACCATAGATAGTATTTTTAGGAATAAACCTAATTAGACTGAAGGAAAGTATGTGTGTTATTATTACAACCGGGTAAAAACACACAGCTGTGGAAATAAATTTCATCACGGCAATAGCTGCACTGACTGTGGTACGTGGGAGATTTAATTTTTTTCCTTTCTGAAGACTTGGAATGTTGCTCACTGGTAGGGAACTTACCAAGCATGTGTGAGGCCCCCAGGTCTAACCCTCAGTATTGCAAAAAGCAGACAGCATTCCTTCATGAACATTCTTTAGGGTAGTTGTGTGACTTCTATACATATTTGGAAATTACTTTTTTTTCCATCTTATAACAAACCATGTGATGGCCAAATGTAATGCATTCTAAATGAAATCTGCTGGAAAGTTTTCAAGTTTGCCTTCCAGGGTTTCTTTGAAGTGACAGCACAAATACAAGAAGCTGTGTCTCCACCTCTCTCTCTCTCTCTCTCTCTCTCTCTCTCTCTCTCTCTCTCTCTCTTTCTCTCCTGAGTGATTTGCCTGCATGTATGTCTTCGCACCATATGCATGCCTGGTACCTGTAGAATCTGGAAAGAGGCATCAGATCCTCTGGAACTGGACTTACAGACGTGGGTACTGGGAACCAAACCTGGATTCTATGCAAGAACAAGTGCTCTTAACCAATGAGCCATCTCTCCAGGCCCCATCTAACATTCTTAAGGAATTCAACAGCTTGTGCTTGCAGAGACTCCCAAATTGTCCACATTAAAAAAATATATACTTTGTAGGCCAACCAGTGGTGGTGCACGCCTTTAATCCCAGCACTAGGGAGGCAGAGGCAGGTGGATCTCGATGAGTTTGAGACCAGCCTGGTCTACAAGAGCTAGTTCCAGGACAGCCTCCAAAGCCACAGACAAACCCTGTCTCAAAAAACAAAGCTATATATATATATGTATATATATACATATATATATAATTATATATACATACATATATATACATATATTATATATATACATATATATATTTGATTATATATATACATATATATATATAATCAAACTCCACATTGTACCCCCTGTGTCTGGATAAATGTCCCCTCAAAGGCCCATTGTTAGAGCCCCTTTAGAAGGTGGGGTAACCGTTAAGAAGTGGGGTCTAGTACTCCAGTTATATCATGGGAGCAGGTCTGTGAGTATGAACACTGGAGCTCCAGCCCCTCCTTTTCCTTCTTTTTTGCTTCCTGGCTACCATGAGGTAACGCCTTAGAGAGTCACCATATACTGCTCAGCACATGAACAAAAAAAAATGTCTGGATCAACTGTCCCAAACTGTTCTATGTTGAAACCAAGGCAAGGAAAGCCTTTGTCCTTTATAATTTGGTTATCTCAGCAATTTTGTTACAGTATTGCAAAGCCAACAAAAACAATTCCAGAAATCTATACAATGAAAATTAAACTTATATTTTAGAATAGTTTTAGACTTACAGAAACTTGCAAAGATTCCCAGTGTCCTCAGAATCACCACACCTAGTTTCTTGTTTTTATACCTTACATTAATATTCTATATTTATCATAACCAAAGACCCATTTTTATACATTATTGTTCACTAAAATCGACTTTATTCAAATTTCCTTAGGTTGTCCCCAGTGCCCTTTTTCTGTCTCATTGTCTCCTCTAGGATAGTCACAGCTCAGTCTGTTTCCTTGGACTCTTCCATTGAACTCTTGGTTGCTAGAGGCCAGGCATCCTCACCAGTTTCAATGCCTTCTGAAACAGGACCTGGGCAAATGCTGAATTTCATCGACCTGGTTTCTATTTTAAAATGTCAACTATTTGATGGAATGATTTAATACTTGATTCTGAGTAGCTTTATCTGCCTAGACATCTATCCCTCCAATATGAACAATGAGATTTCACTTGGCCCTGAGGATTTATGAAGGGCTTTGTTTATTACAGCTGGCAGATCTGTGGAGTGTGGCTGACTTCAGAGGAAAGCTGGTCCTGTGGCTGGGATGCTACCTGTGTCTCAACTTTGATTGTCAGAAGAACTGGATGACATCTGCCCCATTGCCTTTGGCTGCTCCACTTTGGACTGGGTCCCACAGACACTGAGGACACTGATCTAGAGATCCTCACAAATGCCTGTGAGGATCCCTAGAAGGCATACAGGAACCCCAACATAAATAATAATGAGTGTTACCAGTGCCCAGGGCCTATTATTTCATGTTACATACACAACACATCCGATCCTTACAATGTGCAATAAATAACTACACAGTAAGTACTTTTGTCCAAATTTTAGTTTGGGGAACCAAGGCACAGAAAAGGTAGCCTACAAATACACAAAAGGTGAAAAGCCAACCTAGGATCTGGAACTGCCAAGGCACATGTTCTGTGAATGAAAATCTCTTAAACCTTTTGTTGAGACAGAGACTTCTGAAACTAGAACATTCTTTAGGTAGCCAAGGGAAGGACCATAGACAAGAGATAGTTAGAGAGCATGGCTGTTTCCCATTTCCTTGGGTCCTCAAAAATAAAATAATCCAGCAAATAGTATCTAATATGTTCAAGATACGAGTAGTGTTCTGGTGAAGCCAATTCAAATCCTAGAATGAATAATGAACTATTCGTTGACAACTTAAGTTCCAGTTCAACACATTTTCTTCCCAGGGAAAGTCCAGTTCCCCAACATGACCAAGCTTCCATGCTTACTCTTGGAAGCAACATGACTGGACTGGGCATTATAGTCCACTAGGTCTCTAGATGTCACCAACCCTCCCCATTGTTCCAAGGAAGTCTTTATAAAACACCTTATGAGTCCTAGAAATTAACATCTGTCCCCAAGATATAAAATAATTGAAGTGTTGGGTTCCCCTCAAAACACTATCCAAACTGTGTGTGCTGGTTCATGCCTGTGATTCCAATACTTGGGAGGCTAACAGAGGAAGATTGCTGTGTTTGTTGCTAGTGAGTTCCAGGTCATCCTGAGTTATAGTGTGGGATACTGTCTACCCAAGACAAAACAAAAAACAAAACCTACTCAAACACAGTAAGTTCTGTCATTGTTAGCCAAAGTCCTGTACTTGTTTATAGAAAGTATTCACAAAAATTATAACAGTGTCTTTCAAAGATTATTCTGTGCTTTGGGACTTAAACCACCATGACCTATCACGATGTGATAAATACCTTGGGGACCCTGCTTGCATATACTAGATAGGAGCTGGAAGATCTGGTTCAGATCTCACTTAAAGCAAATCTGTGGTCTTTGTGCAAGTCGTAGCCAGGGATAATTTTGTCCTCAGGGGGTAACGTTGGTTGTTAAATTGGGATGCTTTGCTATTGACTTCAAATGAGTAGAGGCCAAGGACACCATTTAACTTTGGCCATGCACAGAACAGCACCTGCAATAAAAATTTAACCAGTTCAAAATGTCAGTAGTGCTGGTATGAGAAGCCCTGGTGTAAGGTGAGAATGCACTGCCGGCTATAACTGCTAAAGCTTAAGTGTTTTACCCAAGTACACATTATATCCTAACACACATGTCTTCAGAGCTCTTGCAGTCACCTTTTGGGCATCTTCAGCATGAAGCTGGGTGTGTGAAAAGAACCATACCCATCCACATTAGCTCTCTTGTGAGACCATTTCAAGTTCTAATTGACATTGCAAGCATAGCACACACCTAATCAGAGTGTAAAGAATCCAGTGTGAAACTGTGTGTGAGACACACATGCTGAAAGTGGACAAGTGAGAAGTACTTTTGAAACTCAGCTAGCTCTGAGTTTCAAGGCCAGAGGACAGCTTTTTTGTTGTCCCATCAACTGGACCTCTCATTACTGTCTCCATCGCAGAGTGAGATATTTAAAAAGATACATTGTCCCAAATAATAATTATAAAGCTCTAAAGTAAAAAAGTTAGTGTTTTTAACAAGTTTAACTTAAAACAGATTGCTTTCACTGTTCACACAGAGTAAAACTGTACTTATTTTCAAATGCTCCAGATATGTCATAGTCACTTAGAATTCCCCCAGAAATTCATTTTGCTTTGTTTTAGTTTGTGTTTGGAGACAGGCCCTGGCTGGCCTCAAACTCCATATGTAGTTGAGGATGCTAAGAATCTCTAGACTGCTGCCCCCACCTCCCAAGTGCTGGATTGTTACAGGTTTATGCTGTATGTAGTGCTCAGGATGACACTGGGCTTTCCTGCGTGCGTGTCAGCACTCTCCCCACTCAGCTGCATCCCCGGCCCTTCTGGGAAATTCTTGCTGGTTTCTTTCTTGAGTTTGCTTCCCAGTCGTTTCTGCAGCTATTCCTCGTGGCACCTTGCGATCTTCAGAGGATAGGGATGGAAAGTGCAGTGTTCTTACCGCCTAAAATAAAGGGAAAAAAATCTTACAAAGCCATTTTCTCCTTCTTTGCTGAGTAGGGAGATGGGTGGCCATTCTCCTTTTCATAGGGCGTGATGGGGTGGGGCTCTTGGAGAGATGAAGTTAAGAATATCTAAACATCACCATGCAGACTGCACCCAAACATTTCTTTATAATATGCTGCTGACTTATTTCTTTAGAGTTCCATTCCACAAAACTTAGGGTTCTCATAAACTCAGCGTCTACCCCACACGAAGCAGAGAGTTTTGTGTTCTCTGCGTCTGGATGATTAAAGTGGGCACGTGGAAGAATGGGTGGCTGAGGCTAGACTCTGGGTTTAAACCGGACTTCTCAGTCAGTGAACAACTTCCTTGCCAACATCTTTCTTTCCTCTCTGTCTCTGTAACCGCCTGGTACTAAAAACAGCTGCATCTACAGTGGTCATCTCCCAGAGAACAGCTGGACTCTGCTCCCAATCTGTCTTTTCTCCTTAAATACAGGAAGCAACTACGTTTCGGAGGAGGAAAGGGGTATTACCCGGTTCCCAAATTTCCTCCAAACGGCGAAGGGAAAATGCGCTTCTACGCTTCCACTCTGAGATGAGCACTGCACGACTGCCTGGGCCCTGCTAATAAAAGAGCAAAGCGTAAATGGCTCGGGGATTATTGGCTTTCGCCCTTGGACTGAGACGTGAGATCACGATTTTCAGCCTGGGGAAGGAACCGCCTCTACCAGGCTGAGAGGCCGCTGCTTCCCCTTCCTGCGCGGGTCCTGCATGACATCACGGTGAGCTCTTGCTGGTAGGGGGAGAGGCGACTTCTCCCGGGACCTGGCCCTAGACTGGGAAGGATAAACCAGATTAAAAAGGGGGGTGGGGTGGGTGGGAGCAGTAGTGTCGAGGAAGAAGAAAAAGGAAAAAAAACGGGACCCAGTACCACACCATCTATAGCGGCTGTGTGTACAGGCAAAACGGAACAGCCTTAAGTAACTGCACCACCCCCCCAAATGCTTTATAGCAACACCTCCCAGCCCATCCGAACCCCACTTTTAAGTTCAACATAAACCGATACAGAAAGCTATCAGGAGACCTGGGTTGAGAGGATTAAGGGTACCTCAGTCAGGCGCTCCGGGACCGGGAAGGACCAGAGCATCTGCACTGGGGTGGGGTGGGTTGGGTGGGGTGGGGTGGGTGGACCCGAGGGCCGGGCGGGGGCGCAGCAGCCAGCGGTTGCCTCCCCCGCCAGGCGACAGCAGTCAGAGGGGGGAGGCAGAAGCGCCTCCTCCCCGCCCGCCCGAAGCCGGGGCTGCAGCTCAGGGGGAGGAAGGCGCCTCACCTAGCCCCCGATGAGGGGCGGATCGTGCCATGGCAGCCCCTGCGAACGACAGCGGTGGCAGCACCCAGAGCCGGAGCAGCAGCCCCGGGAGCCGGGAGGGAGTTGGGGGTACTGCGGCGGGAGCTCGCGACGACTGGAACACGGTAGTCCGGGCCACCACGGCGACCGCCCCCAACCTCCCTCCGCTCGAGGACTACGAGTGCAAAATCTGCTACAACTACTTCGACGCGGACCGGCGCGCCCCCAAGCTGCTGGCATGCCTGCACACCTTCTGCCAGGAGTGCTTGAGCCAGCTGCAGCTCCGCGCCGCCGCCGCCGCCTCCAGCGCTGCCCCTGAGCGCGCGCCGCGCCCGCCACCCTGGCACGGCCCGCCCGGGCCATCGCGTGCCCGGTGTGCCGCCACCGCACGCCGCTGCCGGACAGCCGCGTGCACGGTCTGCCCAACAACACCAAGCTCGCCGAGGCCTTCCCGCTGGCTCTGCGCGCCGCGCAGGATCCGCTGCCCCAGGACCGGCTCCCGCCGCTGGCTTCCCGCCGTCCCGCGCCCACCACCGCCCGCCGCCAGCCCCGGCCCCGCAGCCACCGCAGCCGGCGCCACCACCCGCTGAGGACACCGCCCCCGGGCCTCGCGGCCGCCCAGGTCTCCGCGCCCCGGGAGCCTACGAAAGCTGTCAGAACTGCAAGCGGGCGGCGCTCACCGCCGGCTGTGTGTGCGTGGTCTTCTCGTTCCTCTCCATGGTGGTGCTGCTGTTCACCGGCCTCATCTTCGTCAATCACTACGGCGGCGGCGGGGGCGGCGGCGGGGGTGGGGGACCCCCGAGCAGCGGTTCGTCCCCCGGCCCCGCCCCAGCCCCCGGATCGCCCTCGCCCTCGCCCGTAGGACCCATCTGCCTGTCAGTGGCTAGCATCCTGGCTCTCTTCTCGGTGGTCGTCACCTGGATCATCTGCTGGCTCAAGTATCGGCCCGAAGGGGCGGCTGCGGGCTCGGCAGGAAGCGGCGGGGGTGGCTCCAGGGCTCGGGCGACCGCAGCTCCAGGCAGCGGCAGGAGGAGCGACACGTAGAGGGACAGCACACCCGGCTCCCCGTGCACCGCCTGTCCTGAGAGGCCCCCGGAGGACCCGGCCTTGAGCTCAGTGCGCTGGGGTTTCTGCCCCCGCTTCATCTGTGACCATGGACCACTTCAGTCAACGTGGAGCCTCAGTTTCCCGCTTCTGTCTTTCTGTTCTCTACTTTCTTTACCTTGGGCGAGAGAGGAAAACAGAAGAGACAAGGATGCTGGTGTGTGTGTGTGTGTGTGTGTGTGTGTGTGTGTGTGTGTGTGTGTGTGTGTGTGTGTGTGTGTCGGGGAGAAGGGAAGGGGGTGTCCTTTTACCCAGATCTCTGCTTTATGCGTCACCTCACTCTGACCAGAATGTGTGGCTGCCCCTTCCCAAAGTCTGAGGATGTGCGGAAAGCGGATTGCCGGCGCCTAGTCCGCACCAGTTGTGAATGGACTTGAATTGCCTAAAGGAAGAATGAATGAGATGTAAACGCAAATGATCGTCCTGCTTCTCAAAGATCCCGGCAGGCCAGAAACTGACAAGCAGCCTGGATCCGCACGCACGCCGAGGGATGCGCATCTGGACCGACTTAGCCGTAACCGGCATCCCAGCAGTGCTGGGCAGGTGCTCAGCGCGCGTGCGCGTCCAGGGCTGCCTCTGTTCTCCCTCAAGCTGGCACGCACTGGTGGCTGATCCGCTGCTTTCCGCCTGGTGGCTGGAGCTGAGCCCAGAAGTCTCATCTTCTGGAGGCTTGCGGTTGTTTTATTCACAGTGTTACTGCCAGGAAGTCATTTTCATCTTCTGTAACCGGACTCGACTCAGGGAGCTTAAAGAGCTTGACCTCCTTTCTCTCAAAACTGACTGACTGTTGCCCCCACCTGGAAGACACTGAAAGCTATTTATGCAGAGTATAAACTATAGGCGTCCCCCTACCCCGTGACTCAACCTCTTCCCCATTTCACTTAAAAATAATTTATTTTTGAATATATGAATCTGAAAGTTTTGCACATCAAGGTCTCTAGAAGCTCTTTTGAGCAGTGTCATTTGTCTCTTACCTCCGATCCAAATACATTTCAGAGCAAGAAGCAGAAAAATCAAGGTGTGTTAGCAATTCATTCAAGATTTTATACTGTGAAACAACTTTCAACTCTATATGAAAACATATAGAATAATGCCCAAAGATGAATCTGAAAAGTGTCTCTGCCTCTGATGATTATCAAGATAATGTACATTTATCGTATTTTGAGTTTAGCTTTCTGCTGTCATGGAAATCATTGAAATGCCCACACCCAATGGGGGACAAATACATATCGACATGATTTTGAGACTATCGGTGAATGTATGTTTCACGTGGTGTAGTTGCCCCTTTAAAAGAAAAACATGGACCTAAATGTATTTTGTATGGAAATAAGTGTCTTATTCCATCTTTTGGAAGTTGGAAAAGATAGTTTTCATGCGTCGGGAAAAAAAAATCAGAGATGTCACTGGGGTTGTGTTGTTTTTCCTCATGTATTATGTCGTCTGCATGATGCCCTGACACCATCTTATTAATTGAACTCAAATGAAGCATTTATTTATATCTATCATATGAGTGAAGTAATTTATTGGCCATCCATAAGTAGCGTGGCTACAATTTAGGAACCACAATGTTGGTGTGTTAGTTGTCTACATTGTCTTAATAAAAATAGGAAATGTTTATAGAAAATAAGCCACACTGGTTTGGGTACCATTTTATTTCATGGTGGAATTGCTCAAAGCTATTTGCACAGCCTTTCTTTTCCATGGATACACATTCCCATCTGAGTCCTAACTGCATATTTTGCATGAGGCTGAGAGTGTAATTGGTTAAGATGAGCATTTGTGTATTTCTGAGCTTTGTTTTCTTTAAAGAAATTCCCCTGTTTTATTTTTAATGTGTATGGGTGCATGTGTGTCTGTGTAGCATGTGTGTTCCCATGGAAGCCAGAAGAAGTCTTTGGATCCCCTGGACCTGGAGTTGTGATAAGCTATTGGGCCCACCATGGGGGCACTGGGACTCTATCCCTGGTCCTCCCATGCTCTAACCACTGAGCATCTTTCCAAGCCCCTGTTTCTGAGCTTTAATAAGACACCCTGAGGACTGTTGTAATGTCCTGGAGAGAGGGGTTTAGTCCCTGTAGCTGTAACACCCACAAAAACTAGATTCTGATGTCATCTTGGTTTCTGTGAGCCGTCACAAGTCCCAAGTAAGAAACACATTTTAGAGATGAGTTGTGACTTATTTATACTCCAAACAACTTGTGTTGCTTTTATACCTATTTATATGTTTTATTCACCCTTTCCTTACTCCAGCGAAGCCATTCTGTTTGTAATCACTGTGACCAAAATGCATCTACACATGTTTATTTGTGTATATGCGGATGTATATGTATGGCATATGCATACTAGTAACAGACCTTGGCTTTTCAGATGTGGCCATGCATACACAAACATGTGTTTGCTATTTCATTCCCTTCAACTGGCAGCCTAAAGTCTGCCCAGAGTTACTTGAAGACCAGCTTGCTTCTTACTTATAGTTTATTTATGCTCCACAGAAGGGAACCAATGATGTAGAATGAACTTATACAGGAGGAATGTGTCTTTGAGTTGCCTACATCACAATGAGAGCCACATTTTGCTTCTTTCATGGATTACACATGTAAATTTCTTGTGAAAATCGAGCTAAAATCGTTGAAAACCAAATAGATACTATTAGAGGTTCAGTACCTAGAAATATGTTTCACCTTAGCTGGCCTTGCTTTGGTTGCTAATTTCTAACTTTGTCACCAGAAATGGAGTGGTGACAAAATGAGGTGAAGAAAATGTGTTTCTGCTCCTCCTGCGTTCATATTGGGAGCCCTCTCCCATTTGCTAGATTTGATTTAGCCATACACCTCTTGTTACTTTTATGTTAATACATCTTTTATTCACTGTTCCTTTACCTCCAGTGCAGAAATGATTTCTAATTACTATGGCAGATTGCCTCTCCACTTATGTATATGAAAACATTGATTTATTTACCTATCTATTGGGTTTTGCTTTTTTAAGACAGGGTTTCCCTGTAGAACAGTCCTGGCTGTCCTGAAACTTGCTTTGTGAACTGGGCTGGCCTCAAACTCCCAGAGATACAAACTCCAAGTGCTGGGATCAAAGGTGTGTGTGCCACCATGCCTAGCTTAGGTATGAATTAAATTAAAGAACTTGGATTCCAGATACGGAAAGGTCTGACATAGCAGCATCTTAGACAAAGCAGGAGCTTGGAAAGTCATTCAAATGATGTCTGAACTGCTGAGAGGGCTTCTAAGATAATGGAAGGCATCTTCCCATCTTCCCATGACAATTCTCATTCTCCCTTGAGCAATTTTGTTTGTTTTTAGAGACAAGGTTTCTCTGTGTAGCCTCAGCTCTCCTATAACTCACTGTGTAGACCAGGTTGGCCTCAAACTCAGAAAGATTCACCTGCATCTGTCTCTCTCCAGTGCTGGGATTAAAGGTGTATACCACCACCTCCTGGCTTCCTCTCGGCATTTTAGAGGACAGAGACTCAATCCTGGGTGAAGATCCATATCAAGAATAAGAAGGACCAATAATATTCTGTCTGGTCTGCCTTGCACAGAGTCTCATGAACTTGGAGATGTCATCACTACACTTGTGCCAGAGTTCAAGGATGCAGGTTGGTCTAAATTTCAAGTGAAAGCAGTTATCCTGAGAGCAAGAGGTTGGATGCTTGCTTGGCCCCTGAATGCTACCTGATTTAGACTAGGGTCCACCTCCAAAAACACATTCCCACCTGCAGGCAGGAGATACATTCTGAAGATTGCTTTCTCCTTATTTGGAAAGACCTGGGGAAACCATTTGACCTCTTTGGACCTCAAGCTCTTCATCTGTAAAATGTGAAGGAAAGTTCACCAGTGACCCACATGAGCCTCCAGAGGCTTGCAGAAGGATTTGTACTCATAGGAGAAAGAGCTAAAATGCCCTGAAACGGAAGCTTCATGCACCCATGTTGCTGCTTTCATTCAAGAATTTAATGTCCCTTTCACAGAGAGTTCTGTCATGTCTACTATCTGCTCCCAGATACTGGACCACTATCTACCCCTCCTGATGTTTAAAACTGCCTACAGAAATCTTGTTCATTTGGCCTGTTGGGTGAGGAGGAGAATACCATTATTTGTAACCAGAATGTAAAGTCAAGGACAGAAATCTTGTTTTTCTAGTTCTCCCACTAAGCTTTGATGAGTTCTCAGCACAGAGTAAGTGGCTGATACATACAGTGTTGACAGAAGGAAAACCCTGGAATAAATTGTTCGATCACTTGACTCCCTGACTCATTCTCCTGAGACGTGAGGGCCATAGGTAGGTAGGGGGGCTTTCTCTTCTTCATAAGGATTTTTTTTTTTTAAGGCCAAGGATAGCACAATTGGTACGGCAAAGAAGGCATAGGTCTGATCACCAGCATGCCTAAAACTGAGCATGGTGGTGCATGGTGCGCTCCTCTAATGCCAGTCCTGGGGAGGTGGAGGCAGGAAGATCTGGAGTTCAAGGTCATTCTTAGCTCTATATGTAACCCAGGCTACATGAGAAACTCTGTCTAAAAATAAAACAAATGCATACGAAATTTATTTATGAAAAGCACTTTGAGTCCTGAGGGAAAATGAGACCCTGCAGGGGAACTCACACTGCATATTCAACAAAGAACCACAGTAAAAGATATTTGGTTTCTGTTTCTAGGCATTTCTGCATTGTCACATTTAGGATATGTTTATGAGCATGTTTGTACTGTGCTTTCTACATCGAGTGGCATCTATGAGCTTGGCAGAAGGCTTCCCCACAACACCAAGAATCAGTTCTGTTACATTTCCCATTACCTGGTACTCCCTGTTTTATTAACTCAAACTATTCACTAAACCTGCTAATTTCATGGATCTGATTTCTGTGATGTGACCCAATTGGTACTCTCACAGAACTTAATTCTTAATTGTTAATATATGTTTATTGCTAATAAACAGTGCTAATATCTTTACATTTCTGCCTTCACACAAACATGAGTAAATTCAGATTTTGGGCATGCATCCTTGTTGAGGATACATCTCTCTTCCTTTGAAGTCATGTTTTATTGTGCCTGTTAGAGTGTGGCTTAGAAAAGTCCTATTATTGGAGCAGCCACTGTCTCATTTCTGAGATGAGTGTTAGAGACAACTGGAGTCAACCTAAGCTTGATGTTATGTGGATGAATCAAGTGTGCCGGAGAGATTTTATCTGTAATTCACTAGGTCTCTCGATTGTCTGTGGGAGATAAGGTTTGTAAGGATTACCCTATCACTATTCCCTTCAAACAATTTTGATTCTGAGCTTTCTCCTCTCTTAAGCAGACCTAACATTTGCCAAAGGGAAGCAATTTTCTTTCCATGATAAATTTGCAACCATTCCTGATCATAAGACATTTGGGGAAGTGAGTGTTTATAATCCAATCACCAAGAATATTCCTAGGAGCCTCAGAAGAATGCGCACATTTCCTTTACAAAAACAGTTGTCTTTGCATGTAAAATTGGATTATCTTTGGTTTAGAAATGCCAATTTCCAGGGGGTCCAGTGTGTATGGGAGGGGCTGGAATGAGAAGAGAAGGGGTGGAAAAGTCTTCCTAACTTATAATATTTCAAAACAAATCCCAACATAAACATTCTTAAGAAGTGTCTAATCTATACAGAAGACACTTATTTCAACAACTATTTCAGAAGCTATGGACTGTGGTCCCCTCAGGCACTGAGTAGTCTCCATACATATAAATTAATACTTTTTATTGTTTGCTTTTGTTTTTCCCAGACAGGGTTTATCTGTGCATAAATTAATATTTCTATTGTGTGCTCGTTGACAAAATAATTTTTCAATCGAACTTGAGGGGTCAAGAGGGTGTTGCATCTGCCCTTGCAGTTTTCAGGAAGGAATTACAATTCCCAGAGAGAATTATAAAGCTTTTTGGTCTGGCGAGTGGGGGGGAGGACCTGGGAGGAGCAACCTCGGAAAAGAAAATATTTGTCTTCAAAGGCCTATTTTTTGTGAGATACACAGAGCGAATTTATTTCTCGATGAGATCCTTCGCGCGGCTTCTCCACGCAGGTCCAGAGTTACCTGGCGGGCTGGGAGAAGTATGCGGAAGCACCCTCCCTCAGAGGCCGCAGTTGATTGGCCAGGGCCCGGAGGGGGCGGTGCGCGGTGGTATTTCTAAAGGGCGCCCCAGGTGATTTTCTAAGCTGATAAAATTGGGAGCCATATATTTCACACCTTAATGAAACGCCACTGTCTCCCTAATCTGACTTTAATGAACTCGACCCTGCCACTTTTGTGTTTTGTTTTGTTTTAAATAGAAATTCCTTGAAGGAGAGAGGGGCAGTCCTTGAATTTAGGAAGTGGTTATATTTTGGAACTAGAGGACTATCTAATAGTTGCACTGTTTCTCTCTCTCTCTCTCTCTCTCTCTCTCTCTCTCTCTCTCTCTCTCTCTCTCTCTCTCTCTCTCCTCTCTCTCTCTCTCTGTGTGTGTGTGTGTGTGTGTGTGTGTGTGTCGGTGTACTGTGATTATTGTAACCTAGGCGCAGTGCCTTCTAAATTAGGCTTTTCTGCGAACTTTCTCACCCGGCTCGGCGTCTATGCTCTTACACAGAGTTGGCAACTAGCCTGAGCAACATAGTGAGACCTCGTCTAAGAACAAGCAAAGATTTGGGACAATTTCTGAATAACCAGCAAAGTCTTGCGGTTCAGTGAGCAGACTCCAACAACATTTTTTTGTGTAGTCGAGGCCAGCGACAGTCAAGGGCTACATCTAGCTTCCCTGGTGCTAGGGACAGGTGCAGATGTTGGCTCCAGTTTTGATGTCAGAGCTAGCTAGCTGGGTCTTGAAATAATCACTGGGAGAGCTGTTAGGCTACTTTATCAAGTTCCTCATGCACATCAGTTCCATGCCCTTAAAACCAGGTGTGAATAGATTTGCCCTAACACAGACCAGCCTTCAGTCCTGCAAGCAAGGCAAGCCTCTCGTTGAATGCAGTCACTTGTCCTGACTCCCGCTGGGCCTACGGACTAGGGAGAGCTTGTACAGGCTGGCTCCTGGATCCACAGGGGTTGTCTGCTACAATTGGAAGACCTAGGGGCAGCCTTTGCAGTGAAGATGGCTAGGGTGGAGAGTGGGAGGGGAGGGTGGCTGCTGCTCTAGAGTCAGCAGCACTTGGGGCTGGGGTCCTCTCTGTTGTCCCCCCAAGGCCTGCTGTCTAAGCAGAACACAATCCCTGACCCGCTAGCAGTGAAGCCTGGGATTTGCAAAGTCTCTATTTTCAGCCCAGGTATAGCGTTTGAGATCCATAAAGGATAGGACCAGGACAACTCCAAGGTTCAAAGGTACAGTCCAGAAATGGGAGAAGTGAGCCTCAAAGCCTCACCTTTTCTGCAAGAGATGAAAGGGGGAGGGAGGAAGAGAGGGAGGGAGGAAAAGAGGGAGAGGGAGAGAGAGAGAGAGAGAGAGAGAGAGAGAGAGAGAGAGAGAGAGAGAGAGAGAGATCTCATGTAGCCCTAGCTGGCTTGCTTGTACTAATGCCTTGTGCTGGTCTACAGGTCATGCCACAGCCACAGCACCAGCTTTTATTCGGTGTTGAGGGTCGAACCAGGGCCTTTCTACCTGCCAAGCAAGCAATTTATCAATTAAGCCACACCCCCAGCCCTGTCTCCTCGTCTTATCTCCTTGTCTTATCCCCTCAGTCACCCAGACCCTTATTTCGCTAAGGCAACTGGTTTAGTTTCTTTCTGCCTTTCGAAGGCTAAGCAAGAGGTATCCCATTGCCACACCCAGACCTTCTTTGTAAAAACTTGGTTTTCAGCCTCAGGTCTCTTTGGTTTCCCATCTTCAGGGGCTGGAGAGTATTATTATTATTATAAATGAATAGATAAGAGTTTTTAACACCCCTGGGTTCCCACCAGCCACTCCTACATCTCGCCAGAAAGTTCACGTCTGTTAGAACTAGCAGAGGTACCCAAAGCAGGAGTGCATTTGCACAGGGAGTCACTTTCCTTGGGTTCTCCTTCTTGGAGGTGATCTAGGGTTGTGTAATCACTGCCACCTGTGTCTGGGGAGCCAGCCCTTGGTGAGTGCCAGCTTCAGTTTTGTGTCTGCCGCCTGACAACTGACCAGAAAGAAGGATTGTGGCGCATACTGGTAGCTCTAGCACTCGGGTTCCCGAAGGATAGCTGCGGGTTCAAAGCCAGGCTGGCCTACAAGTTCACAAGGCAGAGTTGTCTGTCACCTGGGAGCGCAGTGTGGGATACCGATGGGAACCTTAGGATTTCCGTTTGTAAATACCTCCTCGATCCCCCAAAGGGGTCGGGCTTTCATGCTGGTGCCTTTCAGCATCTCAGTCCCTACCTGCCACCTTGCTGGACAGTGATGCAGAAGCAGGTGGGGAGGTGGCGGTTAGTAGGAAGGCAGCAGGTGCTCAGCGCCAATGGAGACCTCAGGAAACCCCAACGGTGACGCCTTCCAAACTCAGTGCTCTTTGCTGCTGGGAGGCCCGAAGTCCTTCTGCAAATAGTCTTGTGCCTATTATATGTCTCACTTACCAGCTATGTGTCTCGCTAGAATTCTGCAGTCTGTCTTGGCTAAAACGGGGTTCCCAGAGAAATAGAAATGCCTGTATAAAATAATCGAAAAGTCTGTAGTGGCTTTATGCCAGGATACGTGTTTTTAAAAGGTCACCGAGGTTGGGTAAATTTCTGAATTCTTTTCTATCGAGATGAGCTAGCTTCGTGCTTTCTTGAAACATCAAAGGCAACCTTTGGCTGAGGGTGATGTCCTACGTTTGGGATCCCAGGAGTAGAAAGACTGAGGCAAGAGGCAGGTGAGTTCTAGGCCAGCTTGGGCTACCGAGTGAGTCCCTATCTCGAAACAAGCAAACAAGCAAACAAACGAACACCTAAGCAAATTTGTTGAAAATTATTTACAGCCAGAACAAGGCATACAAGGAAAGTAAAAATTTTGGATAGCTTCCTGATTTCTGCTCTTATGGATTGGATTTGGTTGAAAATTGGGGATTTCTGGCTGCCAGAGATCAGCAACTAACTGATCTGAATTCAAAATAGTACCTGAGCTTCCTAGCTGTGTGTCTTTGGGCAGGCTTATTAGCACCTCTGTTTTCTTTACTGCCAGTTAACTGCTTGTTTTGAGCTGTAAGTGAATTGAGAATACTGACAGCATCAACTATGCAACCACTAAATGTATTATTAGTCTTATAATTAAGTAACATTGTCGGTACATGTGGATTCCCCCAGTTTTGCTGAGATGGTTAATTTGTTTGCTAGAGTAGGGAAATCGGTGAGCTGGACCAGGGAACTTCAGGCTGTTTGTGTTGGTAAGCTGTCAATGCTAGGACTTTAGACATGTCCTTTGAGTCTTATAGAGTAAGACAGAGGCTGAGACAGGATGACAGAAGAATGCAGAGGAGGTGGCTTATCAGGTTGTGATATTGGAAAGAGAATGGTGACATTTTCTTCTGGAGTCCCCACTCTGACACTTCCATAATGTTTATTTTGTTATTTTGTTTATTGTGCCTCTTGACCTTTGTCATTGTTGATACAGGGTTCCATGTAGCCCAGGTAGCCTCAAGTTCAATATGAAGTTTAGGTTAACCCCGAGCTCCCGATCCTACTGTTTCTGCCTCCCTAGTGCTGGAATTATAGGCATGGGCCACTAGGCTGGAACTCTATAACTTCTCCAAGGACAGATGTTATTCTCATGTTCTTTGCATGCTAAAAATGCACTCATTTTTCCTAAGAGCCTTGTATTTCATGATTTGAGGTGGCAGCACCCAACCTCTATCTATCCTTTTTTTTTTTTTAAACAAAGGAATTTCTCAATTTTGAGAATGAAACAAATGGAATTACTAAGTGAAGTATCTGGGGGCACAGTAATGTGGCTGTCGTGTTTTCCTTTTAGAAGGTCCTTTTACCTAAGATTCTTGCTGTCCCCAGCTGTCCTTGGGCATGCAAGAGTAGTGGGGGGAGAGGACTCATTTCCCATCTCCAGATACTGGTATGCTCTTCCAGTCAGGAATAGTCAGTCATTCTACCCTGCTGAGTGTGATCCTTCCAGGATGCCTACCCCTTTAGTTGGGAATAATCTTCTTTCTATTGTTATTATTATATTATTGTTGTTGTTGTTTTAGTTTTGAGCTAAAAAAAATAAATCTTGTTTTGTCCTTCTCAGCCTGCTCTAACATTCTGCTCCTGAGAACTCCTGGGTCTGGCTCCTGTTTTCTTGGGTGTCCTAATGAAACTACACAGTTTGCTCTGCTCTTCTGACATTTGGATCTATATGCTCTACCCCCTACGATGATCCTGTTCAGTGTCACGGAGATGGCCCTTTCCATTACAAAGGGTGGCATTCATGTGTCTATTGTGACAGGGCTGGTGGTCGCTCTAAGATTATCTACAGCTCTGGAAATATTATAGTGATTCCCTTTCCACTGTTTTCTCTTCTTCCTGTGGATACAGAGCCAAGATACTGGGGCATTTTACTGTATCAGTTGTTGGAGACAGATGAGAGTGGTCCTCTTGAGGTGAACTGATACAGTCCTGAGAATTTGGGAGCCTCTTTCCAAGCTCCCAGCGTTGTCAACTCTACTTCTTTTTCCTTGGTTCCAAACTCCCAAGGCTTTTAAAAGATGCTCTGATACTCAAGCCTTTCTGTTAATAACTTGCAGAGTCCTATGTGCAGTGTTCTTCCTTCCACAGCTCTCTCTCCTTATGTCTTTTCTGCTTGCCTCAAAAATCCATAAACCAAGGGATGATGGCTGGCTCTTTAGAAGGTCCACATCTCCTCTGATTTTCTGGAGAGAATTTTCTGCAGTTTAGTGAATGAGAATAACAGGTCCAGGGGAATAAAACCTCCATTTACAGTCCGTAGTGGCCATGATGGGAGATGAAGATACCCAAATTTTGTGACTGCCTGTGGTTCTGGAGGTGACCTGTGAACAAATGAACAGGATCCCTCCTTAAGAACTTTCCAAGGAAGTAAAGGAAGGGGCAGCAGCCCAAGTGTCACCTGGCCAATGAAGTGGCAGAGAAAAGGAAGGGGCTCCTGGCATGATCAAATTGGGGAGGGGGTTAGTGCTAGCTCTGGTTACTGTCCCCCCATCCTGCCCCAGTCTCTTCCCCTACCCAGTTTTTCCAGCCAGTAGCTCAAAGCAGGCTACAGGGTATGTTTCTCTGCAAGACACAGGTACCCAAGTCTGTGGGTCAGGGGAGGCAGCTCCCTTCAGCTCCTTCAAAGACAGCTAGACTTTTCTACTTCCAGGAGAAGCTCCAAAAGGAACATTAGGCTAAAAGAGGAATAGTGTAAGGTCTGCTAAGCAATCCTTTAGGTCAGGGATACACTGAGGGTGTGCTTCCAAAGCTGAGCTTCATATAGTGTTTATAATTGGGTTGCAAAACCAGGGCAGTCAACTAGGAACAGATGAAGTGTCCATAAGGGTACAGGAAGAGGGATTTTTCAGGTCATATGTCATCCATTGGGGCCTTGGAGGTCATTATTGTGGGTTTGGGCCCTTACACCCCCCCACACACACCCTTTAATTCTTACAGAAATGGGAGAATTTCAGACTCTACAGTCTAGACTCAAGGCACCAGGAGGACATGACTTGCTAGGGTGTTGTTGGATGAATGAACAAGGAGAGGCCAAGAGGCCAACTCTGGGCAGGTCAGGAGGAGTGGTCACACCAACTACTCCTTGCCAGAGCATCCTTTCATAAGCCTCTAGAGTCTCTGCCTTCCCAAAAGCAGAGTGCCATAGGGGTGAAGTACCTGAAATTATCCCCCAACCCACCACCCCCACTCCTGCCCCACTTACAGCCAGCTTTTTCACTAGTTGCCTGGAAGCTGAGATCTTTCTCTCTGCCAAGAGCTGGAGTGCCCCTGCCTCAGCACAGGCACCTGGCCCAGGCACTAACTATGTTCTTAGGGGACCAGAAAGCATTTGGATGCTTGAACATCTGACAAATCTCACCACCTCACTATTTAGGGAAGATCTCACAGTTGTCTTGGGGAGGCAGACTGGACTAGGCCTTTACTTCCTCTTCCTACCACGAGGGCCTAGTGATGATCTACCAGGATCGCAGCACTGCCAGAGTTTGGGCCTTGGAAGAATCAGACTTGTATCAGGCTCTTCTCTGCACACCAGAAGTTGGAAGACAACCGGGAATTGCAGGAGCCAAGAGAGGACACAGATGGAGGGTATGGGCCAGGAACGTTCCCAAACTAGTTGCGCATGCAAACAAGCAATACCCAAATAAGAGATGTTCTTGGGAGAAGGGTTTTCCTTTGCCGGGGCCAGGCGGCAGCAGCCAGGAGCAAAGAGGACCCGAGTTTGTAGCAAAGGCCTTGGCGCTGCTCCGTCGCTGGAGCTGACCGCCGCTTCGGGCACAGCCCGGAAAGATGAAAGCAGTGGTGACATTTCTAGTCTTCCGAATGTGCTCTGGGAAAAGATCTGGCGTGCGCGGTACTTTCGCTTTGGGCGTGATTGATGCGAGCCGCGCTCTGAGGGCTGAGTAATTAATAAAGATTACACTCGTTTTGTCGGAATGTCTCTCTTAATTAATGGAGAAGGGGGGTCGCCGAGGGTGATTTATTTGCATTGGGAATGTTCTCTAGGCAGTGTGAGCTCGAGCTCCGCTGTGGAGCAGGCCAGTAGCACTCAAGGCTAATTGGCAATCAGTGGGTGGAGGGGTTCTTGTAGGGATCCCCGTACTCCACCTTCATTTCTTCGCCCCGCTGACTAGGAGGGTCCATTCCCGGGGCTCACCTCTAAATCCCCTCCAGACCCTGTGCTCTAGATGAGCCTCTCTTTCTTCAGAAGAGGTGGCCTGCCTCGGAGGGCACTCGCCAGCTCCCTGTGGAGGACACCAGCCTTTTGAGCTGCCTCCGACCCTCCCAGAGGGCACGAGCTGGATCCCTACCCCCCACCAGAATCACCCACTTCTGGCTTTTCCTAGGACTTTGGTAGGTGTTCTGGGAGCCGAGGCCGAGGTGGATAAGCGCTGGCTCCCTTTTCCTAACACTAAGGTTTACACGGAAACCCACCCCTGAGTGTTAGTGTGTCTGAGTTTCTAGGTGTCCGGGTGTGGTACGTTCACCCCCATCTCCCCGTGCGCATTACAGTCCATCTCCACTAGCCCTGGAGAAAAAGTGTCCTTCTCTCCCTATAGTTCAGCTGCTTAAAAATCCTCCCTGGTTCTTATGTTGACTCCACTCCCTCTGCCAGTACTTCCAGCTCTGCCGAAGGTGGGGGTGACAGAGTGGCCCCTACAAGGGCGGCAGAGCCAGGAAGCAGCTTCAAAGGTTTCGGTAACGACTCTTCGGCCTTTATTTATGTCCCTATTAATACAATATCCATCATATGCAGATATCGATCTTTATCCTTTAAACTGATACGCTGAGAATCAATTAGCCATGCAGATTACATTTCCTACGTATCCGAATGTTAATCTTTCAGACTCAGAGCCGGTGATATATATTTTTGCAGCCAGATAGTATTAGATTTCGTTTGGCAAAGAAAAGAAGAAAGAAGAAAGGCTCTCTGACTCGCATTCCTCTTGGGGCTACTTGTCTTGACTCTTGGCTCTATGCTGGGAATTGGAATACCCCATCGTGAAGCTTTTTTTTTTCTCTGTCTCAAGAAGGGGCAAACCTTCCACAGTGACTTTAATGAGTTGCCACCACGCGGACCCAGGACAGCTATCTGCAAGATGACTTTGAGAGGGCCTTGCCGGCGGCGCTTGCGCTGCAGTTGCACGCGCTAAATTCTGGCGTCTCTCTGGCTGCTTCTTCGTTTCATTGTCCAAGATGGTCAGTTTTCATCTGTTCAGAGTTACGCTCGTGATTCTCCCGTTCCCAAGCTCGGAATTCAAAGTAATTCTGCTCCCACTCTCGCCTAGAGAAAAAGAAATTGTGTTTTTTTAAAGGGGATGAGCGTTTTCCTCTGGCGGGGGCGGGGGCGGGGGCGAAGGTGTGGAGAAAAAGTTAGAGATGCAGAAATGGTTTAAAGTCTAGGTAGGACTTAAGTCGTGTCTAGCGATTCCGCCAGGGCGATTCTGGTTTGCTTTTCTCTGTCAGTGCGGTTTTTTTCTCGCTCCGTCTTTCCTCTTTTCCCCTTCTTTCTCGGCATCCCCCACCTCCCCCCCTTTCTCTTCTATCCACCCTCTTCGCTATAATAAAGTCTTAGGATCTTGAAGACAGCTGTCCCTCCCTGCCTAGCTAAGTTGCCTAGTCGCTAGTTCCCTAGTTGCCGAACGCACTCTGTGGCTGTGAGTCTCTTCCAGGCAGGTGCACATGGCAGCTTCCGGTTGTCCCCTCCTAGCTCCGGGTCTGCTCCCCGCAGGGCTTTGGCCAGATCGAATCTAGCGAGGAGGCTGGAAACCCTGCCTCCTCCACCTGTTGAGATTCCTCGGCCCAGTTGGCTGCAGTGTCTCCCGCTCTAGTCTTGTCTTTAAAGCCCCAGGGTCGCCGGGCCTGGGCACACATGGGCAGCCTCCAGCTGCCATGACCCCCTGTGACTAGCGGCCATGCTCGGCGTGGACACCCTGCACTTAAACACTGGTTTTCGACTTTTCTCCCTTCTTGCTCCTACTAATCAATTGACCCCCATCCCTCCGATTGAAATCATCCAGCACCAAAATCTCCTGTGAGTCGAAGGGATCGGATCCAGAGGAGCGGTGTCAGCCCACGGTCCTGACGCCAGCACCGGGATGACTCAGAAACAGGTCTGCACTCATTCCAGCCAAAGGCCTGTCACCTCGCCCGCCACATCACCACTGCTTTCCTACTCCACCACCCAGCCAGCCTCTAGAGCAGGATTCGCAGTCCCTGTCCTTCTGTCTAGTTTCTCTGAAACAGGAATTCCTGGGAGGGTCATTTGCCTACCTTTTTGTTCCAGTCAGCAGTCCTTAGAACGTTTGTCGACCTTGCTTCTCTGGCTCACTCCTTCTGACTACTCTTGCCCGGACTCAACCTCTCTGGTTGCCTCTGCACAAAGGCGGCTTGGGCTGCTCCGGGTACCAGTCAGTCAGTCCGCAGGCTAAGGAAAGCCCTTTCTCCTTACCCCCTAACCACAGACACACCAGATCCAGACCTACACGCACAGTCATGGAATTGGATCAAGTTCTCCTCCTCAGTTTACTCCCATCAACGCGTGCAGAGAGGATTAATTTTATTATTATTATTATTATCATCATCATCATCATCATCATCATCATCATCACTATCGTTATCATTATTTTGCAAGATTCCTCAGGCTGTGGCAGATCACCATCCGTGTTTACATAAAGATAAATCTTGAAAATGAACTTCTGTAAGACTAGACAGATATAGTTTCTGCTTGTTCTGTTGGCTTTCAATTTTGTTTTTAAAATTTTCTCTTCCTCTCTTTTTCCTTTTCCTTTACTCTTTCTTTCCCACAAACCATATGTTCTTTATTGCTTTCCTCTCGCAGTCCCCTAAGGACCCTCTGCTACAGGGGCATGACAGGGACAAACCCGCTGTGGCTCACCCAGACATTTCAATGCGGCGCCCAGATCCGCTTCTTGATCCTAAATCCAAGATCACCCTGCCTGAGATTTTGATGGAGAGAAGAGCGGCACCAACGCTTTTGACAAGTGACTGTGGAGTTGGGATGCGAAATGACCCGCCGCTGATGCTGTAGTGGCTGTGCTGCTCCGCGGGTTTAATCCGCACCTTCACCAGTAGCCCAGTAGCTAACACTGTTTGTTCGTCGGGAAGCTCATGGCCTAGAATCCAGAGTTTTATTTTATTTCTTTTTGTAGGACTGAGGGTTCCTCAGCAGTTGTCCCATTGTATCCTGTCGCCCAGTGGTGTAGTCAAGCAACCTCTACTCCCACCCTCCCACCCCGGGGACCTGTTCCTGTCTCAGCGACTCTCCCACCAGACCCAACAGAAAGAGTCCTGGAGGCTTTCATCACCACTTTACTCTCCTCTTTCTTTACATTATTTTACATAGATTATAATTCTGGGGTAAGTCTTGTGGCTTCCTGGAAGCGAGGTTATCTCTGGGAGGGAGGCCTGAAGAAGCTCACACATGGTCCAACCCCAGCCCCAAAGTGAGGAGGATGCACAAAAGAAGTGTTGCCATGCCCGGGCAGAAGCCATTCCAGGCCTTTGGGATGTAGATTCCTAGATCCATACCCACTTGGGAACTAAGAACTAAGCATAGTCCAGTGAGGCTTGGTGTTACCCGAAACACCTCTAACGTGTGTGTGTGTGTGTGGGGGGGGGAGGCTTACAGGAGTCAACCGCAATGCTCCCTTCTTCAGTCGCCACTTGTTGCAGGGGTTAAATTGTACTATTTTTGTACTCAAGACTCGAATTTCAGTTTACAAATATGTGAATGTTAGGGGCGGATGCCAGGACTATTCACAGGATTCTTGCAGGCACTTCCCGGGACACATGTGAGGTTCGCTATGTGCCTGTGGAATAGTACTGCTGCCCAAACCTGGCTTCTCCCTGCTAGATCCTCTGCTGTCACTAACTTGTTCGATTAGCGGCTGCACTGTGGTCAGATTGAGCACCTGGACTGGCTGGCCCAGTGGCTCCTAGCTGGGTGGAGATTCCCGATGCAGGCTGTTGAGATAGGGTGGTTTTAGCTTCCAGACACATTTGGGGAAAAAAGAAGAGAGAAGCCCAAACCAAACTGTCTAAACCTCTGGGAACCAGGAATTGTCAGATGGGGGGCGGGGGCGGGGGACGGGGCAGTAACCTGTGTGGGCTTCTTCCAAGTCTGGTTTGCCTGCTTTGGTTTGTCAGGGTGGGTGCCACTGTCAGGAGATCCTCAGCCAACATCACTACCTTGGCCTTCGCCATGGAGCTTTAGAAATGTTCTAGCTGCTGTGTCCGCTCAGTGCTCTCAAGATCCGTCGGGACTTCTGGGTGGAGATGGGTTGGTGGCATGTGAACCCGAGAGTGCTGGGCAGGGGAGGAAAAGAACTCAGTCTTTGCTTCTACCCTTACCCCAGCCCCTCTGCCACTGAGAATACATTTAACTAGCAGGTGGTAAGTGGTCTATGAATGTATTATTGAACTGGCACCCATGAACTATTCAACTGGCAATGCCTCTGTGGAAGTGTCCCAGAGGGCTTTCTGAACCCAGAAAGGAATCTACAGCGACCCATTACAAACGAGAGTCACCATTGCTGGCTTTCCAGCAAGATCAGCCCTCTGGAGAACTGGGACCACACCACTGACGCCTTGAATTAAAAAACAGAGGAGACTCGGCCCCAGAGGGCTCTAACCTCAAGGAGCGATCCCTTTTCACTGAGTGTGCAGCCTGAATTTACCCTCTTGAAGTTCACCTTGGGTCCCTCCTCCCCCATCAATTAAAGCTGACCTTACAAAGTGCCAAACCGGCTCCAGTTGGCTATGGGGAGGCAAAAAACTTGGAAAAGTCAGCTCCTAAGTTGCTATGGATGTGCTGTGACCTATAAAACGAGTACCCAAACTTTGAAGGACTCCCTGTCCCGGAAAAGGAAGTGAGAAAGTGTTGTCCCTTGACAAACTGAATCATTTGATATAAAACTTGGTTAAGCAGTGCTTAGGACAACAAACAGCTTCTGGGCTTTCCACTGTGAACTCAAATGCTCCTCCCCCAAGTGTGGGTGGGTGGGGGTGGGGTGTCCAGACATTTTCTGGAATCCCCAGAGGCCTGTCTCGCCTGCTCCCAGGGTCAAGGAAGCCTTTTGACTTCTGGGGGAGCACAGAGCTACCCGGCTTTTCCCACTGAGAGTGAACTCTTAAAGGGCCAGCTCATGGAGCTTTGAACAGCTACCCGCACCCGCCCCCTCCCGCCGCCGCCACCACCACCAATCTTGCCTCTTGAGTTTGCCTTAATTAGGGGGTGGGCAAGTAGGATTGGGGGCCTGAGTTCACGTCAAAACTGTCAAAGGAGATGAGGTAGAGGGACATAGAGAGAGGGGTGGAGGACTCAGGGGCAGGAAAAATTCAAATATCATAAAAGGAAAAAGGGGGAACTTGAAGCCCAGAAGTCATTGTTTCCTTTATTTCAAAGGGAAAAAACCTGCCCGATTCTCATCCTTTTGATTGATTAAGGCCCTGAATACCTCTCGGCCCCAGACTGACAGTCCCTGAATAGACTCGAGGGAATAAAGAGCAGTGCAGAGCGCGGGGCTGGCACTCGGGGGTGTAAAGGAGGCGAGTTCGCTGGCACTTACCAAGTTATAAATAAAAGGCTATGCACAATGGTACCTTCTCTAAGGACAGACAGTCTTTACAACACTCCTGGCGTCATATCCTGCTGGGGACACTTCAGCCCCTAGCCAAGACTTTGCTCCTTTTATTTTTCCAGCAGTTTAGTCTGAATGCCATAATAAATTCCTGAGAACAAACGCTGCAGCCGGGCAAAACTTCAACATATAGATGCATGTGCATCGGGGATCGATCCGTATGTGAGATTTAGAGTCCCGGCTTCCCAGAAAGGCTTTTAAACCAAGAAAGGGGGCTGAATCCTCCATCCCACCTTGCAACTTCTAGTCGGGGTCCTAGCCACGGATGTCGTAGCTACACCACCTATCCTTCAGACCCAGACTAAGGAAAACAAAAGGACCTTCTGGGTACATCCTGGACTCTTCCCGAGAGGAGCCGCTCTGGGAGGTTCCCATAGCGAGCCCAGGCCCAGGGAAGACCAGGGAAAACAAAACTTAATATGTCCGGGACTCCTTAAGTCTTTTTACGAGTTACTCCACCCCCACCCCCGTGTTAGTAACCCTGAAGAAAAGCAGACACACACACACACACACACACACACACACACACACACACACAGAGTATGAGACAGATAGAGCAAGCCTATCAGGGAGAGACACAGAGAGACTGGGACAGATGGACAGGAATGGAAAACCAAAGAGATCAGAGGGACGCACTGTAGAGTGACAGACACAGCGAGCCCTTCTCCATCCTCAGCCGCTCTCATCACCCAGACAGCCTCTTCCAGTTTTAACCTGTCTACCCTTCTTTCTCAGGAAAGGGGCACAGAGCTGGTCCCCCTCCGGGTCGGTGGAGGCCTGGGCACTGTCAGGGATGGGAAGAGAAAGTAGCTTCTGTCGCCCAATCAGCGCGTGTCTTCGCCACCCGGGACGGTCTCCTCGTCGGCCAATCGCAGCTCAGGGCTTCTGACCAAGCTTTGGGTGAAAGAACTAATAAATGCTCCCTAGTCCGGATCACAGCACTCGGTGTCACGACGGGAGGAGACTAAGGCTGTGCTCCCGCTTCGTCACCACCCTCCCGCCCCCGATCTTCGTGGCTCCTTGAGCACCCTTGCCAGTGGCCCCAGCTGAGGGGCCTTTCTGCCAGACTCTCACCAAACTTGTCCGCCTTGGGCTTAGGAGCCTTCATTCTAGGGAATCCTCTGGAGCGGGTGAACTAAGAACTAGCAGCTCCCCCTCCCCCTGCGCCCCGCCTCTCTCTCCTGCCTTCTTTTTTGGGGAGGAGCTCTCCGCGATCTGGAGAGTTCCCGAGGGTCACCCGCCGCATTGCGCTCGCTCTTGCGTCTCGCCTTCACCTGGATATAATTTGCGAGCGAAGCTGCCCCCAGGATGACCACGCTGGCCGGCGCTGTGCCCAGGATGATGCGGCCCGGCCCGGGGCAGAATTACCCACGCAGCGGCTTCCCGCTGGAAGGTATGTTAGGGCCTCAGCCCATCCGGATCCCGGGGCCTGGGATTGGCTGCCGCACCCCATTCCAGGTCTCCAGGGCCTCGGAGTCTTGCGTTCCCCGGAGCCTCTTCCTCTGTACTTCCCATCCTAAGAAGCAATAGTCGGGAGGGGGTCTCGTGGAGGGGAGAGAAGCCTCATTTCACTTTCTGACTGCAAACGCAGCACCGTACTCTACACAAACCCTCGGAGCTTTGCTCGGCCTGCTCCTGCCGGCTCCACTTTACCCCGTTGTGTTGGAGTTGCTGCCGCAAAGAAGGGGGACAAGCTTCGCAGCAGTGGAAACAAGTTCTTTCTGTCTACCCAAAGCTGCTACGAAATTGTCCCGGCTGCGCCCACTTTTCAAAAACTCCTGTTAGTCCGGCAAGAATTTTCCTGCTGTGGAAAACTGAGGTGGTCCGTCCTAATTGGAAGTTTTGGTATTGATTAATTAAATTCCAATCAACTCAAGAGGCATCTCGAAGTTTCTAACATGTTTGGGGATGCCTTTTGGTTTGCTTGAAGGTTTGGGGAAATTTCGGGGAGGCAGAAATTACTGCAAACCCAAACTCTACCAAACAATTTGGGAAGTAAGGGCAGTCTTTCGACCTCGGTCCACAGTACAATTCAGCGTTCAAGAGCAGTAATCGCGGCTGTGGTGACCACAGCCAGGCCGCCGATTTTTATTTCTGAGGTGTAACAGGTGATACGCCCTGTCACCTGTGTCTCCTTTCCCGACCCTCCCTGACCCTTGCCTACTACACTCTGATCCGGAAACACTAAAGACTGTCAGTTTGCTCCAGACTCCGTAGGATTTTGTCCCAGTAAGCGCCAGACATTCTAGGCAACCAACCCTAGTTCTCTCTCCAACTTTCAGCACTCACTCTCCGACCTCCCCAAAGAGAAAATAGTTTCTCTGCAGCAAGTTATCTTGCAGCAATTACTCAATTTCCAAAAAGATTATATGACCCTGTAGTGGGTAATCATTGAAACAATCATAGCCCTAAGGGTCCGGGACTGGGAGTCCAAAGCCTGGTAGTTGAAACTGGCTGTCACTGGAGGGTTGGCCGGAAGGATGAAGAGTTAGGCTCTTTCGTCTTTCTGCTGCTTTTTAGTCTTCCTAATTGATTTTCGCCTGGACTCTGTCTTTTGCGTTCTCTTCTCAGTATCCACCCCCCTCGGCCAGGGCCGGGTCAACCAGCTCGGAGGAGTATTTATCAACGGCAGGCCTCTGCCCAACCACATCCGCCACAAGATCGTGGAGATGGCCCACCACGGCATTCGGCCTTGCGTCATCTCTCGCCAGCTGCGCGTGTCCCACGGTTGCGTCTCTAAGATCCTGTGCAGGTACCAAGAGACAGGCTCCATCCGTCCTGGTGCCATTGGAGGCAGCAAGCCCAAGGTGAGCCTGGGGCCTGGTTTCGTGGACTGGGGGTCCGTGGTCCAGCGGGTGGGGAGTGGGCACTCTCCAGCAAGGAGTAAGGGACTTTCCAAGGGAGGTATTATACCTTCATATCTGGGAAGGAGTGGTGTGTGTGTGTGTGTGTGTGTGTGTGTGTGTGTGTGTGTGTAGAACTCAGTTATTATGGTTGCTGGTGGTCCTACAACATTGAAAAAACGGCTAGCATTTTTTGGCAAAGGAAGGTAACAGTTTAAATGCCTGGGAGCCTTGGAACCCTCATCAAATTATTGTAATAAACACTTAAAGCAAGCCCACTGGTTGCTGATTTTCCCCGAGTCTTCCCAACCCCCACTCACTGCACCACCTTCCTAGAATGAAGCTAAAAATCCCAATTTGGTTCTCGAATAGTTTCTTTCCCAGCATTGAACACACACACCCATGCAAAGAAGTCAAAAGTCAAGGCTATTAGTTTTCTTTATGATAAGCCTCTTGACTCCATTTTTTAAAAAGCAGTTTGGTGAGATCCTTAAATCATGTTGGTTTTCTTTAATAAGCAAGAAAGTCCTGCTGGCTCCGGGGTGGGAGGAGATTATATGAGACCTGCCTTCTTGGGTTATTCAGAGAAGAAGCCAGTATGATTTTCTAGTTGCCAGGGGGGCAAAGTCAAATGGGCATTGATGACTCTCAAACACAGTCCCTCTCCCTCCCCATTTTCCCTTTTAACCTGAGCAAGAATCTTAGGAGTGAGTGAAAGAGCCATTCTTTCAAGCTATCTATGTTTGTCTAATTAAAAAAAACAACAGCAACAATACAACCTAGATACATGGCCTTTGAAATCTCATCCTAATCCTCCCATAGCTCAGATCTGACCTCTTTGGAACTGACTTAATTTTATTTTTCTGTGATTCTTTCAAGCATTTTCCTTTTAGTTTCGTTTTTGTGTGGGTTCGGTGGGGTTTCTAGTGGACCAGAAAGTAAGCCTTCACCTCCAAACTTACAATTTTCTTTTAAATTTAATCTGGTCCTCCGTGTATCTTCAGGCAGATAGAAGGTCTCCAGGCTGCCCGAATGGGAAAATTTCCTGTCTGCTCTTTTCCAAACTGAATTAAAGTTCTTTGGCTAAGCTGAGGGACATTCCCAAAATATATAGGAAGGAGCATCCTACAGACCATGAGGTGAAGGCACCGCATCTGGTTCACAATATTGGGTACCAATGCACCACCCGCCTATTCTCTTAAAGCAGGTGACAACGCCTGACGTGGAGAAGAAAATTGAGGAATACAAAAGAGAGAACCCGGGCATGTTCAGCTGGGAAATCAGAGACAAATTACTCAAGGACGCTGTCTGTGATCGGAACACTGTGCCGTCAGGTACTGGGTCCTTTAACTTTTCCCGGAGGCGCGATCCTCAGTCTCTTCCTTCAATGGGCCATACCAGCCATAAAATCTCCCCAGTTATCCATCGTGGCTATTGGGAGGCTGCCCTGAAACATTTACAAGGCAGACATTCTTGATGCTTTATGGAGAACTGGGTGAACTGCTGATCCCCAGGGTGGCGGCTTTGAGGGCGACCTGATGTTTTCCGCAAACGGATTTCTACTAAGGAGACTGAGACGGAAATGCGGGGCACAGGCCAAATGATTATTAGTATTGATGTTCCCTTCTAAAGAGAAACAAATGTTTGGTAACTTCCTCTGAAGGGAGATCCAAGCCTTACCTGTGGAGAGTTGGCTGGAGCAGTAAAGGGGTGAAAATTCGGCCCCCGACAAGATTTCCCCAGAGTTTCAGGATCCGTCCAACATCCTGGCAGCTAGGGAGAGGTTCAGGAGAAGAAGGGCCAGAGCTGGGCCTCCGCGCGGGAAGAGTTTGTTTTTAATTAAAAGGAAACTCCCTTTTTCCCTCTGTAAGAACGATATATTTCAGAGCATGGATTTGTTTACCAGACTGGAATCTGGAAAAAATAAATCGGAGAGAGTACGTTTTCTTTTGATTTTTACAATAGGGAATGATTCTGCAGTTGAAATTTAAACCCCTTCTATCCTCAAAACAAGTTGATTTGCAGGCGACAGGCCCTCTGTAGTTCTTCCCAGGACTTTGGGGCCCAGTGTCTTCGGGTTGGGAGGGGGCACGGTGAAGTTTCTTAGGTTGTTCCGAGGCAAGTAGCCGAGGGCTTCTCGGAGAGGACAGCGGTAACAAATATTTCTCGGTTCTGAATGGGAGGTGCTGCGAGATTTACAGTTTCTAGCTCCAGTTTAAGTTATGAAAATGTGTGTGTGTGTGGGGGGGCGGTTAGGACAAGAGAGAACGCAGAAGGATCGGGATGCCACCAGAAGCAGGACATTGCAATGAGCCCTGCCCAGGAGCAGGAAGTAGGTTGAAAGCCTCGGCTGGGCCTTTGAGATCTTTGCCCACACCTCTCAATCGTATTCGCTCCCTTCCTCCTCTGATCTCCAGTGAGTTCCATCAGCCGAATCCTGAGGAGTAAATTTGGAAAAGGAGAAGAGGAGGAGGCGGATCTAGAGAGGAAGGAAGCAGAGGAAAGCGAGAAAAAGGCTAAACACAGCATCGACGGCATCCTGAGCGAGCGAGGTAAGGGGCCCCAGAGGGCCGTGCGCTCCTACAGGGCGAGCGCTGGTTCTAAGACTTGTGGGTCTGCGCAACCGCAGACCGGCTCTGGCTCATCTCAAAGCTCAACTCCGGCCTTGGTCACAGCTACTGCTCTCGGGAAGGACATTCAAGTCAAAGACCAGAGAGGTACTTGGAGTTAAACAAAAGTCTTCTTCATTTCAATCTTTATTTTATTTTCCTGGCGCTCAAATCCCGGACCATACACTCAGCAAGTGCTGTACCTCTGAGCCACACTCCAATAATACTAACTCTAAGTTATTGGGAGTTTTATTCTCCAACATTTCTAGTTCCTTGGAGTTGAGAAGTTTGAAATGTGTTGCAGGTGGATTCTTCCTAAATGGAAGCTAATCTTCTCTGAAAAAAAAAAAAAATGAAACGGGCTGAGACTATGGAGTTTGAAGTAGCTTTCACACTCCGGGCAAAACTGTGCATGTGGGCGAGAATTAATAAGAATATGATCCTCCTGGGCGGTGGGAGCCTAACGTTGCCCCAACTGCTGCTGCCTTCTACATGTGTGTTTGCACATGTGTGTTCATAAGCTGGCTACTTTTCATTTGTTTTCAAGTGGGATGAAGTATATAATAACCTGTGTGTGTCTGGCAACTGACTGTGCCCAAGTGGTACGCTATAGGGATCTGGGTCAAAGGGATCTGTGTTCTTGAGCCCCCAGTCCCAGCACCCTCTGTCCCCCAGGGGTACAGACCACCCACTCCTTGTTGGCTGTGGCCTGTCAGCACCAAAAGAAAAATCTCCCTCCAGGGGATGGAGAATTACAGGCTGTTTCCCTATTACCTGCCTGGGGTCATTTTAAAAAATAAAGGTTTACAGAAAGAAAGAACCCATTTCTACCAGAGCTTTCTGAGATGAACTATGAGAAACTTGGCTCTAGCACACAGATTGCTGTATCTCTCTCTTTTTTTTTTTAACCTTCATTTGGGACAACTGCTGGCCTTCCAGGAAAGCTGCTTTGCAAACCAATACAAAAGCTGCACACTCGATATCTAGAGTTGGATGTTAGCAACCAAGTGTCAGACTTGTAGTAAACGGAAACCCAGATGCGTTAAGGCACACATATAACCAGGAAAAGACACCCCAAATGGAAGGAGGTTGAACAGGGAGAAGGAACATATTGTTTTGTGTTTACAGCGGGGCTTCTGTGAAGTCTGTGTAAACCTGGACAAATGCATTTCTGGTCACCTCTGTTTTTCATTCCAGCCCTAGTTGCAGTCTAGAAGCCCTGTGATAAAAGAAGGCAGAGGGCTAAGGACCCAGCCCCACTGGGCTCCTAAAGCAGAGGCTAGTAGAGCCTTTGGTTATGGGACAGGCCTTGCTGGGATCTATGGCTTTGCTACTTGTTGCTAGAAGTGGCAGTCAGGCAGAGCAGCCGATCCCTCACAGTCGCAACAACCAAGGCCCAGGAGACAAAACGTCTCAAATGAGCTGGTCAAACATTTGTACAACTTTTCCAGCGTTTACAAAGAAGGCCTTCTCTACACAATCTACACTTGGAGATGAACTTGGGAGACAAAGCCTGGAGAGTCCATTGAAACTCACACTTTAGCTTGGCCCAGACAAAGCTCCAGCTCGGAGCAGCTTGATGTGAACAAAGGAAGGCAGCCTTTTTATAATTCAAGGAGAAAAGAAGAGAAAACAGCCCCACAAAGGGCCCAGAATAGACATTATGGGCTTGCAATGAGGGATGAATTATTCAATGAGCCCCAGTAGCTGCTGAGCCAGGAAGTTTTATGGACTCTCCAGCGTGGAAAAAGTGGCCATTTCACCTACAAAATGTTTCTAGTCTTTTGGGTCGCCTCGCTGGGCCGGCTGCCATTCAAGGGCAATTGCTACCATTTCTAAAAATCAGAGTGTTTCCCCCAGTGGGGGCTGTGTCCTTGAAACACACACACACACACACACACACACACACACACACACACACACACACACACCCCTCCCTCAGAGGCTGAAGTCTAATTTAATTTGGGGTTGTCAAGGAAGACGCAGCCTGGGTCCCTTCAGTGCCTCCAGCTTCCTTTCCGGATGAACCCTGGAGGGCAAGAGGGGCCCAGATAAAGGATAGGGTGAGATGCAGTTTGAAGTCTAGAAACCTCAAATATTCCCCTCTGTTGTTTGGGCATCAAAAGTCTCTGGCGGTCCCACTTGTAAAACAGAATGGATGTTGAGAAAGGGCTTTCTGAGTCCTGGCAAAGGGGAGGGAAAAGCTGGCGGAGGAGGGACTTTGGGTGTCCCCACCACTGCTGTGTGCTCTTGCCAGATGGGCCTGGTACCTGCTGCTGAGATTGGCTTTCCTGGACACAAATTTGGCCTGGGGTCTGCTTGGCAGACGCTTGGATGCTGGGAGAAAGGCACCCAGACAGAGGTCAGAGTCCCCCCTCAGAGTCCCCCCCCCTCTTTTGCCTTCCCCAATTTTCCTTCGCCCTTGTCCAATCCAAGAGCTGCTCAGCGCAAGCAGCGGCTGCGTCTACCCCTGCTCCAAGGGAACCCCAAACTCTGTGCACCCCTGCTGAGTCCATCCTTCCTGCTGCAGCACAGTGGTGAAAGAAGAGGGATGTGGGCCGGGAACCTTCCAGCCTGTCCTTGGCCAGCGGTGCAGACGGAGCAGGCGCAGCCGGACCTGCGGAGTCCGAGCTCAGGCACCCCGGGCTGCGGCAGCTCAATGGGCGCCTCTGTTCCTCCCCCGGCGCAGCAGAGCGGGCCCCGCGGGCGCCGCCACAATAGCCCGGGCCCCCGCTGCTGCGCCCTGCGCCAAAGCGCCGCGCCGCCCCTCCCCGCGCTCCGGCCGGCCCGCAGCTTAGCTCGCCGGGCTGCAGCCGACTCAATTGCCTCCTTTATGTCCCTCTCACTTTCATCTAGACACAGCCCGCCTCCCCCTTCTTCTCTTTTTTTTTCTTCCCTCCCTAGCCTGAGGCTCACATTAGTGAAATTTCTGCAACCTCCCCCATTTTTTTTTCTTATTTTAAAGAAAGCCCTTAACACAAAAGCGGTGACTAATCGATAGAAACTTCTCCTTCATCATCCTCTCCTCCTCCTCCCCTCCTTTTCCCTCCTCCCCTTACTCCTCTTCCTCTACCTCCCAACCCCCTCCCTTTCTCTCAGCAGGGTGACGCTTTTCCTGTTTGTGAGTTTTGGGCAACATTTTTGCTTTGTGCGGTAATGGAATTACCGGACAGACGGGGGACTGTAAGATGGACACGCGACGGCAAGACTTTCCGCTTAAATATTTAGATGTAACGTTACAATTACGGACTTGTTGCCGTGGCTTTGAAGTAGCCGTGCGGGAGCGCAAGGGGAAAGAGGCCAGATTGCCAAATTGATGTTTTGATTGGGCCTCGAGACACGCTTTCACCGGACTCTTCCCCCCTTTAAAAATAAAATCTAAAATAAGCGTGGGAGGTTTGCAACAATCGCAGGGATAAAACTGAGAGAATTCCGGCACAGGATCTCTGGGAGCCTATATTTCCTTCACTTTCCCTTTTTCTTTTGTGAAAAACCAACCAACCAACCAATCAAACAAACAAACAAAAACTGTTTTTTTTTTTTTTTGATTTTCAGAAAATGCAAGTGTCAGAAGATTTTTCTTGAGCCCATTTTGTGGATAAGCTCATGATCTTTACTAAAATTAATGACAAATGACGTCAGATTAAAAATGTATGTCTATAAAGACCGGGGTTGGGGGGGAGGTAAAGTTCTTGGAATATTTCGTTTCCAGTAGATTGTTCGGAAAGCACTCAGGAATGGAGGGAGTCCTGCTGTGAAAAGCAAAGCCATTTGCTTCTTCCTTGTTGGTGGGGAAGGGAATTGGTTGGTGTGGTGTGGGGCACAGGCTGAGCCTTCCTACAGATTAAAATAACCGGGCGCAGGATCACAGATTTCTGGGCCCAGATCTTTTATTACTGGCCACTTCCTGACCATTCTTAAGTCCATTTGCCAGGACAGGAGTCTGCCTTCAACGTCATATTTAGACCTGGAGATACATTTTAAAGTTGTGAAGGCGTTACCATTCTACGCAAGGAAAGTGTCCCATTTAAAAAAAAAAATGTATTGGCCATGACAGGGCCACCACACCGCAGTAACATTCCCTAGCCAGAACAATGGGGAGGTAAGGGGTGGGGAGGGTTTCTGTCCTTAGCACTTCCTTTTTCCTCTTGTTTTACTGGGGTAACTGCTGTATGCTTGCTTTTTAGCTTTATTGAAAACATACAGGTTTTCTAATTAATGCACGAAATCATATGTTTATTTTGGGTTTTGATGTGATTGTTGATAGCACCGGAACAGGAGGTAGGGGCTTCCAGTGTGTAATAATTACTGAAGGGTCATTTAAGAGTCTCCAGGGCTGAGTCATAAAACGCACCCGGGCGATGATGCGGAACCAGAAAGTGTGCCTCGGTTGAGACAAGTGGAATATACAGAAATCAATCAAGTGAATAGGACCGTTGCACTTAGCACTAGCGGTTTCTGCATCCATGAATAATCTGAGGACAAAACAAAAATCCTTCCTAATCATGAGATTAAACATTCAAGTTATACAGAGATAATTGGCCAGCAGAATAAACAGATCAGTGACAAGTTGCCTGGCCTGGGACCTGGAAAGTTTCAGTTTAGTGGGTCCCTATGACAGGTAACTTATTTATTCATCCCAGTAAATGAAGATTAAGGAACTATTAAGGACAAGAACCTACCATGTAACCCACCAGCCACTAAAGGGCAATTAAGCAGTCAGCTTCGGAGTCTTATCTCACTGGCTGCTCTAGGGTTGTTTTACAACCAGGAATTAAAATCTGAAAGGGGAGTTTTCTGCAGCTCTGGCCAAATATTGATTAAGGAGCTGTTTGTTGATACCATTGTCATCCATTAAAAGGCTGGGAGCTCAGCCCCTCAGTGGCTACCTTCTTTTGTGAGGTCTTCTTAACCACACAGATCAAAGCGGGATCATTTCAATTTATCTGTCTTGGAAAATCCTCCTTTTCCTCGGAAATCTCTAAGGAGGAACTGACCAAAGTCCCCTTTAAGAAGAGGAACTGAAACCAGTTCCATGTTGTCTCCTAGAGAAGGCTCCTGGGGTGTTTTTTCAATTATCCTGTGGCGATTTCATGTTCAGTACTGAGGCTGAGATAGTGATTTTTATCAAGTTGGCTCTCCTTTGGGGTGAGGGAGGGAGGATATCTGTTATGGCAAATTTTGTAAATATGAATTTGTCACTATAATTGCCTCCCAGGCTGGAGTGCTATGCAGAAAAGATATCAGATTTTTTTAGATGTAAAATTAGATGGAGAATATATTACACAGAAGAAGATGAGATATAATGGGCATATCTATGTGCGGCATTTTCATAATTTTGTGTTTGTTTTTAAACCCCCGTAATACAGGAGAGATATGTGTTCATGTGCTCAGTGTGTGTTGTAGGGGTTTATTTACAAACTGGTCACTGAGAATTAAGCTGGTCCTGGGCTTTATAAAGGCGTATTTATCCTGCAAACTGTACTTCTAGAGGCATCAGAGTTGGAAGTAACAGCATAGATCTTAATACATTCCCAGATGTTGACTGCTAGGAAAAACACCTGAATCCCATCATGACTTCTGTAGTTGTTGATTTTTAGATCAGCTATTAGGTTTTTGTTTGTTTAAGAATTTAGTATATTTGTATTGGTTTTTCCTTTCTTTATGACGGCAAAAAAAATCTTTCAAGGGCTCCTTTGGAAATATACCATTTCTGCGCTTAATTTGCAAATTCCAACAAATTACTCTGAGGTTCTCCTATTTATACCAGAGTCAGGCTTGGGATATTTCTCTGTATGTCATGTATGTGCCACTGTGTGAGGCTTTGTGAGTACTCTTGCAGTGTGCATTTTGATTCTAAATAATGGTTTTATAAGAATTTACATTTTTTATTATTTACTTTTTCTTTGTAAACAAGGTTGTCTTGACATGTGGAACAAAGTCTATGCTGGCTATATTTATCTTACAAATATTTTTAAAAATTCTATGTCAGAATTATGTTAACTCATAATGAATTCATCCACCTATGTTCAAATACCCAGCAGTATAGGATAGCACTAATCAATCATTACAATACAGTATGACTGCCTGAAATAGCGTAGGCTGCAAGTTAGAGTCAGCTTGATGATTTGCCATTCCTGGGTCAGGTACAGCATCATTCAATCCTTTGTTGCATATTTCAAATATACATATTTTTATACACACACACACACACACACACACACACACAGAGTTGAAGCAACTTTCTCCTTTTAAATGTTAGGCTGTGTGCTCAAACATTGCCAGGGAGACAGACAGTAGATCCCAGATCCAAGTGGGGTCAGATCTTGGTGCCAAGTCGAGCTTGCTGATTTGAGAATGCTTGCCTCTGTCCGAGGAGCAACTCTCTAACATCCTGTTTTATCTAAAATCCTGCAGCAAAATTGAAAATGTCATAAATTTTGCTACATGTCATATGCAGAGAGAGAAAGTGAAAGGGAACTTGCCATTCTCTCTAAAGATGAACACCAAGGTGGAAGCGGCATTGCTCTATGGCTCTCCCATGTTCTACAGTGCTTCTCAACCTTCCTAATGCTGCGACCCTTTAGTACAGTTCTTCATGTTGTGGTGACCCCCTAACCATAAAATGATTTTTATTACTACTTCATAACTGTATTTTTTGCTGTTGTTATGAATCATAGTGTCAATATCTGATATGCAGGATATCTGATATGGGACTCCCATGAAAAGGTTGTCTCACCCTACAAGGGTCACGACCCACAGGCTGCGAGCTACTTACTGCTTTAGAGATTTGCCCTTGTGGAAGGGAGACATGAAAATGTAGCTGAAGACAGACACACAGGTTTCATGAATTCTCACCTTCTATTTCCTGCTTCCCTTTGTCCCTGGTAAAAAGGAACAGATCATTTGTGCTGTGTAAATGACCACCTCTCTCTCTCTCTCTCTCTCTCTCTCTCTCTCTCTCTCTCTCTCTCAAAGAAGAAATTGTATTGCAATAAGGAGCATCTGTGTAAAATTTAGAATTTGATTTGATACACTTTTCTCCCAAAAGGGAAAACGTTGAGAAGGGAAATTACATGGCAAATAGTAAAAAAGTTTACAGCATTTCAAATTCTGTGGCAGGATTTTAAGCAAAGCAAAAGAAAGGAACACATCCCCTTTGGGTCAAAGCAACTTGATCTAAGTCATCTGAATTTTTGTCTGCCATCTACTGAAGTGACAAATGGCCTTTTCTAAGGAGGGTAGAATTCATGACAGGCAAAAACCAATCTACTGTGTGTCTATGTCCTTAGTCCCATTCAATAGTTCACTGGATAAACTTTCGTATGGACTTTTAGCTGTTCAGTTCTATTGGGTCTATAACAGCATATTAACATCAATTCTCAATTCGAGGAGTCAACTCTTCTTGTTCTGGATCCAACCCAACAGTTTCCATTCAGAAATAGCTGATTAAAAATGCTTCACAATGAGCAAGGGAACCTCTTGGGCATTGACCGACAAGGTTGAGGGAGGGGTTCAACTGTATCTTCAGCTTGTATCATTCATAAGATCATAGTCAAAAAAATTAAAAAATATAGATTTGTGGAAACTTAAATGTAGACCTTTAAAAAATAAAGTCAATAAGTATGACTCTAGAAAGAGCTGCAGCATTGAATCTGCTTGGTCTTACGCCATTGGATAGATACCACAAGTAAATTAGGGTAGACTAGCTAAGAAAAGAAAGTTAATTACTTAACATGGAATCCATTCCATTTATTTTTGTTTTCATAGTGAATGCTGATACAGTCACATGTTTGCATTTAAGCAGAAAGTCAACATTTTTATTTTGTGACTTTTTTTTATGAGTGACATAGATATATTAAAACACAGCCATCACATATTCCCCCTATTTCTTAGCGTAAAGTTCTAGAACAAACATGGGGTTTGTTTGTTTATTTAATTCCTCTGATGCTAGGAACTGAACCCAGGGATGGACAATGCCAGGCATGCATACTCAGTGCATCTCCCTCTAGTCTCAAATATATATCCTAAAGTTTAATATTCAAATATATCGTTATCATTAAGAAGATTATATTCAAAGGGTAAGTGTGTTTGTCTCTCCATTTTCATAGCTGAGTTTAATTTGAACTAAAGAAAATTAATTGGTGTAATTTGTCTTATTGTAAAGAAAGTGGTAGCCTGGACGGGATAGTTTCCTGGTTTGAAGGTTGTTGGAGCATTGAGTGTTTTTGTCATGTCTGATTTAGTACTTTTCTACATGTTTTTGTGCTCTAAAAGAACACAATGCCCAAAGTGAAAGTGGCCGGTGCTTGCCTTAGCCATGAGTCTCTGAAATGGAGACCCAGCACTGTTCAGGTATGACCTCTTGAACTTCATTTGTGGTACTTTTAAGATGAAGTGGGTCATACCAGTTTCCAAGGGTCCTGTGAGGATAATAAGATGTGAAGATACTTGTGTGCAAATTATATCCACTTGCAAAACTCAAAGTCCTGGTGGGGTAGGGGACACAAAACTCTGAACATACTGAGAAAGTGACCAGCCTACAGCCTAGCAGATGGGCTCTGCCCAAGGGCAGATAAAAAGCTTAATTCAAGGCTCAGCAGCAACAATGAAGACCAGACACACACACACACACACACACACACACACACACACACACACACACATGCTCAGCCTTCACACAGCACACACACAACACTCCACTCTTCACTCTCCCCAGAAATGTTCCTGTCAGAAACTCAGTTCACAGGAAGCTCTTTAATACAGCAACTTCACCAATTTCATTCACAGCTATGAAAAATGACAAAGTTCTAAAACTTTCACAAAATGTCAAAGGATATTTCTTAGTTCCCAGGCTAGTTTCCTCCCAGGCTATTGACTGGCTATGTTAGATGAACTTGTTGTTTGCAAACTTTTATTTGTTTGTTTATCAAAGACTGGGCAAACTGCTTAGTGAAAACTGATCCCAATGTATTTTCGCTCCTGCAATTTGCTAACTTGTTCATGTGGTGGAGTTCCCCACCATTCTCATCATGCCCCCTCTTCAGCCTGCCTATTCTTAAATGTCACTGCAGTTCTGCATGTGAGATTGTATGTATTCTCAGTTCCTGGTGCACGGTCCTTCTTAAGATTGGAGCTTAGACGTGTTGAGGAGACTTTCCAAAGTAGCCATCTTAAGCTGGAGGATAAATTACAATGACCTTTTAATTTGATTTCCTTCTATTCAACCCCACCCCTAAAGTGGTGGCAAGGCTGTGTGTGCCTGTGCTTGTCCTTGTGGGTCTTGCGTTACAGGCGTGCACTATGAGGGAAATGAAAGTAGCTTGCTCATGAGGCTCTGGGGACCCAGAGCTCCTGCCCATGTCTCTGTCTTCAGCTGCTTGACAGTGCAGGCCCTGGCTCCGTGGAAGGCTGTTTTCTTATCCCCACATGCACTGCTCTGACCTGTCTCAGAGATAGGTCAAGCTGGGGCATGGCTGGTTTATGCAGCTGTTGCGGCTTAGGCGTCACAGCAGGCAGTCTCTGCTCCTTGGCTGGCAGGGCACCAGAAAACTGATAAAAACTTATTGGAGAGCATGCCACCTTCCTTCTGGTTGTCTCCTAGCCCCATAAAAGGCTTTCAGATGCGAGGGGACTTCAGTTCCATGGACAGGCTGAGAATCACATCCTTAACAAGTCAACACTTCAAATGACGTAGACTGGCAATCAGTTTTAGTTTTTGAACCGCCATATTGATTTTTGGGTGGATAAAACACTTGCTTTGTACGAAACTCAAAAGCTGTGAATGGAAGCAGGGTAACATGTTTTCTTTCCCTGTACGCCAGATATCAATCAGTACCTTTTTTTTTTTTTTTCTGGACACTGTGCACCAACATACCAACATACCATTAATGCCTCCCCAGACCTTACTTATCTCTCATGTGTGCATTCGTGTATACAATGTTTTCACCTCTTGTAGACATGGCAATCTTCTGTGTCAGCTATCCTGTACCTCATTTTATTTTATTTTATTTTTTTTCATTTTAAGCTCAGCCATCACTCTTCACCAGGGAATTCTCAACACTGTTTGTATAGCTGTGTAGTATTCCGTTGCATTGGCAGAGGGTGATTTATTTTACATCTAAAATGTTTCCAATGTAGTGGCACCATTTGGCACAGATGTGAGTTTATTTATAAAATAAGGGGATGGCATTTGTGATTTTTGAGGGCTTTGTTGGAATTTGGGTTCTGCACAGAGAGCAAATGGTGGAGGAGCCGAACAGTTGAAAGGCGGGAGGGTGTTTGCCTTGTGGGGGTACCCTGTGGTAGGCAGACAAGACACTTTCCTCCATCATAGTCTGAGTGGGAGCTTTGAAATTACTGCTAAGAGTTGTTCCACCAACAGCGACTGCCTTCTAGAATCTTCTCCAACCTTCTATTGTTTCTCCAAATGGAACATCTTCTAACACTAAGCCAGTTTCTTTTCCCCCTCTACTTATTGGTTCCTTTTTAAAATTACTACTTTTTGGTTTAATGTTTATTTAATTTCACTACTATCTAAAAGTCTCCTGGTGTTAGGCTTTTTTGCTTACTTTTATTTTGTGCTGGAGATATTACAGGTAGTTTATATAATTTAGAAGCAACTTATTCTAACCATTAAGTATAAAAGAGACATTTTGTCTTTGAAAGACCCCAAGCTGGGTTCGAACTAGTAAGTCATAGAACATACTGTTGTGTTCTGACTTTGAGGCATGCTGACTTGGGATTTCTGTGTTTGGTAATGGCTCACTTTTAAGGGAGTATATATCCATTCCCTTTCACCACACAAAAGACTTGTTATATTTTTCCACATACCTTACCTCTCTCAACTCATTTTGGCCCATTTCCCCTTAAATCTGATGCTTGGGAACACAGTTGCTGAGACCCAGCTTGCCTAAATTGGGAGATAGAGTCTGAACCAAGCCAGAAAGAACTGTGTTCCAACTCTCCAAGAAGACAAGTCACCCCCAAGCCCCAGAGATGGGGAGCGATGATAGCAGTACACATTATGAAGCAAATATTTCAAGCCACCCTTTCTTAGAAACAGGCCATTTGGTGGCGGGAGAAATAAAGGGCTAGGGATTGACTTCTGAACATGAGAGCCTTAACTGGGGAAAACCAAAACTGAAAAAGAAAAACAAGACTTATCTCTTGTCTATTCTTGTTGCTATCCCAAGATGCCCAGCAGAGTCTGTCAGCACAGGGCAGGAAGGTGTGCATTTTGCAAGCTGAGAGAGACATTGCTGGCTGCCTGGATGCCCTTTCCGCTTTCCCCTTGTCTTGCCTGTGAGATCTAAAGTGATCAGTGAGGCAATGTAAACAGGCTTGGTGTTAGGAACAGCTGTGAGAGTGGGGAAGAATCAAAAGCAGCCCTTCCCCTCTCCCTGAATAATTTGGATTGAATAGGGCTGGTACAAGTGCGGCATCTCTTTCCTACCTGCAAGAGTATCCGGTTCCCTACTTAGGAGGGGCCGTCTAGGGCTGGTTAATCCCAAAAGGAAGATGCTGATGTGTTTTCATGCTGCTGCGATGTTGTTCTCAGAAGAAACTTAGACCATGTATCACAAGTTATTTCAGGGCCACCATGTGCAGAGTGATGGAACTCTGGATATATGACACAGCCTTACAGTGCTTTTTTATTTGTAGGCAAAGAGATGGCAAATAGAGTCAGTCTCTAGAGATCTAGCTTCACAGCCCTGGGCAGCTGTCTTTTGGAAGTTTACTTTTTTTTTTTAAAGATTCTAATATTATTTTTTGTATATGAGTGTTGCTTGCATTCATGTATGTGTACTGCATATATGCCTGATGCCTATAGAGACCAGAAAAGGGTTCCTGATGATCTGGGAGTGGAATTGAGGATGGTTGTGAACCAACATGTGGGTGCTGGGAACTGAAGCCATGTCCTCTGCAAGAACTACAAGTGCTCTTAAGCATTGAGCATCTCTCCATTTCTGGAAGAGGTACTCTTTCACTTCCAGTGTGTGTGTGTGTGTGTGTGTGTGTGTGTGTGTGTGTGTGTGTGTGTATGTGTGTGTGCACGCTCGTGTGCTCGAGTGCCCGCACTCGTATGTGAGGGTGTGCATCTAAGGATTCCTAAATAGGTGAGATCTCAGTGCCTGGAATTGTCGGCTCTGTTTTGGAATGTTTAGGGCCTTCTGACATCCTGTCAAACTGTTTCTAAAAGGCCTGGCAATCCATTCTAGGAAGGAGAGCAAATGAAATGGTGGTATCCTCACAATGCCTGGGGTGACTAGCAATCTGCCAAGGCAAAATAGGACTTGGGAGCTCATCCAGAGTGGATGCCTTCCAGGTGGTGGATAGCTCGGTTTTATGCAGACAGGACACATCCATGGCATGCGTCTGTGTGCAACACACGTTTATTACAAAGTTGTAGAAAGGCAACTTCTGTAGTTTCTTACTTGAAGCCAATGTCTGCTTGTGGTCACTGGTCCTGCCAAGCTCGGAATACTTGCTGAGTGTTTGTCTGGGAGGAGAGGGCAAATGGATGATTTGGGATAGAGTGTCAGGTCAGAAATCCCAAAGAACCAGATTTCAGTGTGCCTGGACTAACTAGAGGGATCCCCCAGTATTGGCAAAATTGCTGTTAGATGGCAGACATTGCTCCTGGAGGAGGTCAGGGTGTCAACTCAAACTCTCACCTATTTGGGATCAGTTTTGAGGCTTTTTTTCAGCTTGTTAAGTGAAGGTTGGCTTCTCCGTGTCTTCCCCTGGCCTGTGCTGATCTTTTTTGAGCATCCTTGAAGACAAAACCAATGGATACTTGGATGTAGGAGGTACCATAAGTGGTCAGTAGAGGAGGGGGGAATATAGCTTTTGCTTGCATCAGAGAAGGCTCTTATCTCTTACCCAGTATATCTCCCATTTGCAACGGAGATCCAGCATATACCTTGGTCAGACAGGAGAGGAATCATTTTGTTGTTACAAATAACATACACAACTGAATTTTTCTGCATCTTTGTTGGATAACTGATTATTTTATTCAATTACTATACTTTTGTTTTTGTTTTGTTTTTGAGACAAGGTTTCTCTGTGTGACAGTCCTGACTGCCTAGAACTTACTCTGTAGCCCAGACCTCAAACTCACTGAGATCCTCCTGCCTCTGTGCTGGGATTAAAGGTGTGCTACACCACTCACTGCCCAGCCCAATTACTATAATTTAATGTCACCCAGTTTAGTGATTTTCCTCCCTGAAATGAATACTTTATATTTTCCAAAAGTGAAAACTCACATTAAAAACCAGGAAGAGGGGCTGGAGAGATGGCTCAGATGTTAAGAGCACTGGCTGCTCTTCCAGAGGTCCTGAGTTCAATTCCCAGCAACCACATGGTGGCTCACAACCATCCATAACGAGATCTGGTGCCCTCTTCTGGTGTGCAGATATACATAGAAGTACATAGAAGCAGAATGTTGTATACATAATAAATAAATAAAATCTTAAAAAAAAACAGGAAGAAAGACAATGCCTATCTTTCACACTGACATTTTTGTACAAGGACAATCCTTAGGAAAAAGAAAAACTGTCACACAGACAGTTCTTGATAGGCAATGATGTTCCCCTAACAAGCTGAGCTTTTTCACTGGCTTGTTTGAGAATTCCCCTGTCCTCTAATCTCTTCCCTTAAGACATTTAAAAATGCTTTCCTTCTTTCACTGGCTTGTGGGTTGACCTTGGGTAGGGAGAGTGGTCATTTTTCCGGCTGGTCTCTTTTCCCCCCTTCTCTCTCTTCCTTGACTTCCACCTGCCTTCTCCTGTGAAGCCCTACTACACACACACACACACACACACACACACACACTTCCATTCATCCTGCCCTTGTTCATACAGAGACTCAACAGCTTTGTCCTTTAAGGTTGCTGCCACTTTGCGAGGGATCTTGGGACTGGCCAATTTAGCATGGAAGAGAGATGACATTGCAGGTGTCCACGGAGGCAAGTCGCTTGAGAAGGCAAGGAAAATATATATTTTCCTACTGTCCCCCCTGAGCTATCCAAGAGGAGGTGAAGCCAAGTTGGCCCCAGAGAATTATCCACTTCAGGTACTCCATCTTGCACTCCTTCTGTGGCAGAGAAGGGCCTTGGTTTTGGTGTTCGGGATCCTTGTCAAATACTGAACCAGAGAAGAGCGAACAGGCTCTTTTTGGCTCCGAGCCATAGATCAGGAATGGACATGTAGGGCTCATCTTGTCTCCAGGCGGAAAGCATTTCCTATTCAGCCACAGAGATCTGAGCTCTCACACTTTCAATGGCTCCAGGACACTTGTAGAGGTCTGAGGAGATGCATCTGCCCTCCTCCAGAGGACTCTAAGATGTGAGGGGTATTCTTCTCTGGTGCACAAGTTGAGAGGGCTCATATCCTGAGCCTCCAGAACCTAGAGTCTAAATATTGGGTTATGCATTGCTGGAGACTGAACCCAAGACTTCATACATACTAGGCAGGCGTTGGACCAGCCAAGCCATATATATCCTCGGGTTCCAGAGCCCTTGAGAACCTCAGAAGCTCATCACTTGGAGGACACAAGCCAAGAGGCTGTGAATTGAACAGCTGGGCTATATTTTGTCTATTGTTAGTTTATGTACTACTAAATTTATCGTAGGTTTCCTTGGATCTTAGAGTTGGTACTTAGATCCTATTGGTATTATGTGAATATTGAATTCTGTCAGTGGAATTAAGACTCTGAAAGCAGTCCACCTCTGATAGGAGGGACTCTTGTCAGAAGTGGGTTCTTTCTATTGGCTTTTGTTGTTGTTGTTGATTTGTTTGAGGCATGCTTTTATGTTAGGTTAGGTTAGCCTTAAGTTTGCTGTGTAGCAGAGAATGACCGTGAGAGCCCAATTCTCCTTCCTTGTACCTTTGGAGTGCTGGGCTTACAAGTGTGCACGACCTGGTTTATGAGGTACTGGGGACTGAACCCAGGGCTTCATGCTTGCTAGGCAAGTATTCTACCAACTGAGCCACATCCTCAGGCCCCAGAGGTAGATTCTCCACAGAGCTCATGAATTTGTGGAGTTGCACCTGTGCAATTCCCTTTGTGTCTCTGATAGGAGCCGCAACAATGTCTGAATTTCCTTAGATTTTTACAAATGATGTAAAAACTAAGAAATGATGGGTCTACTTCTCTAGGTGGGCCTCTTGAGCCTCAAATGCTGCATCTGCTGCCATCTGTCTCCAGTGAGATGACAAACATCTGGATGTGACATGGGAACATGGCCCAGTTAGACAGGAGAACAGATGAATCTCAGTGCTCTGGTGCCCCCATGTTTGCTTGGGACCTTTGAGCTTCCAGTGTGGCTCTTTCTATTGTGTGCCTTGTGTTTTTAATCTCAGGGGTCCAAAATGGGAATTAGGAAACTTATCCACGTGTCTTTCCACTACGTAGCATCCTTGGCACTCATAGAGAACCCCTCAAAAACAAGCAAATGAAGAGTCTTCACTCATTGGAGAAGAACAGGCAAGCAAAACCCTATTTTGTCAGGGTTTAGTTTGCTTGGTTGTGAAGGTGGCCTGAAGCACTATGTGGATGCTTTTTTTTTTTTTTTTTTTTTCCCTGAGACAGGGTTTCTCTGTGGCTTTGGAAGCTGACCTGGAACTGTAGACCAGGCTGGTCTCAAATTTACAGAGATCCATCTGCCTCTGCCTCCCAAGTGCTGGGATTAAAGGCGTGCACTACCACTGCCCAGTGTAGATGCTTCTAATATGTCTCTGCAAATATTCCTGTGGCCAGTCTGCTGCTGTGACTCTCTGGCCCTTAGTCTCTTGTCCTTTGGAGAATGCAAATACAAGGCAAAGTGAAAGCAATTCTAGTAGCCCCAGGCAGCTGTTCTAGTGGGGCCACAAGGAGTCCCAGCATTCAGCACAAGGGTGGGCAGACCATGACTCAATGTCTTAGGCAAGTGATTGTCCTTCCTGCCTTGTTTTGTCTTTGGGGTGAGGGTAGGATGGCTTTGGGGTGGTGGGTAGGATCAGAAGCCTAGAAGGCACATCTCTGCATGCTCTTACAGGTGGTCAGACAACCCTGCCTCATCTACCCAGCGATGCATGCTTTCTTGTTCTTGCTGACAAAGTTTTGGCTTATAGAAGAGGTTGGAGAAGTATAGGTTGTTCTTTAGAGGATGTATACAATTCTGTATTGAGATAAAAATGTTACTGCCTTCTACAGAATGGCAGTGATTTCTTTCTGTTTCCAGAGAGGGGCACGGATTTCTGATCATTGACCAAATCAGAATTTGAAATGATCTTGAAAAAGAGAAAGGGAAGGAAGGAGAAAAAGAGAAAGGAGGGAGAGAGAGAGGGGGAGGGAAGAAGGGAAGAAGAGAGGGAGGGGAGGAGGGAGAAAGAGAGAGAGAATATATTACACAAAGTGCACTTCACTTATTCTGATCGATTTCACACCCTATTTTAAGTGTAGGTTAAGTAAGTAACTAACTGCCTCACATCTGGCACTGAACAGTTGTTAGAAATAGAATTGGGCAAGACATTTTTTTTCCTATTTTTTCTTTTCTTATTTTGCCTAAAGTTAACACACAAATATACATCCAAAAATTCTTTGAAAGTCTTATTTGAGTCAATGAACATTTTCTATACAAAATAATTTGAGAAAATTTTGAAAAGATTCAACAAGAAATTACTTAAAATCTGAAAACTATGTTTTTCTCCTTCCTTCCTTCCTTCCTTCCTTCCTTCCTTCCTTCCTTCCTCTCTCTCTCTCTCTCTCTCTCTCTCTTTCTTTCTTTCTTTCTTTCTAGTTGCTGTGAGCATTTTAGAAACTTGGAAAGAGCGAAGGCCTTTTCCTTTTGGACTGGAAACAACACAAGGCACAATGTCATGGTCTATCAAGAGGAGATTTTATTAAGTTTTTTCCCCTTCTACCTTTTTACTGTTTTGTTTTTATGGAAATTTATTTCAACAGTTGACATTTAACATATGGACTTTTAAGCTGTGTATTTTAAAAATGGACAGAAATTCATTCATGTATTTCAATTTTTCGCTCCGAAGGCTGAATGATAAAATTAACAACACACGGTGCATTCTGAAATTTTAATATTTACATGCAAAACTTTTTAATGTATCAAATATCTCTGGTTTAAATTTTGTCGTTGTAGATTTCTTTATCTTAAGCAAGTTTGTGGAAACATATGTAAGCAAATGTTGCCGTATTTACTAATCTTTTGAAATCGAGGCTGAATGCTGAGACTACTAGGAGGAGAAAATATACCCCTTGTACAACCAGAATAATAAGCACTACCGTTTACCATATGAAAGAGTTTATTTCTATTTTTCTTACTGATTATCCCGTACTAAGATCAAATATATTGCAATTTTGAGCTCTGAATTGCAAATTAAAAAAATTTTATTTGATAAGAGTGAAAGGCAGCACTCGACCTTTAGATTAAAGAAGAAATCTGATCTTAGCCACTTCTAGTCAATGCTTGACTCTTTTTTTTTTTTTAAGTAACTCCATACAAATCAAAACAATCGAATGTATTGAACTCCGTTTTCTGATCTACAAGCAAGCCCTTTCCTTACGCTGATACAGGCACCAGCTTCTAACAGGTTGTTGGGAGCTGCATTTGGGAGAGTTAGGCATAAATTTGTTTAATATAGTTTGAACAGCAAGATAACCATATAACTTTTAAAACGGCGGCATTCATACTGCTATGCCAAGTCTGGGGTGGTGCACGGTACTCGATCTGAGTATTTCATTTCCTTGACTTATTTTTTTCCCATGTTTTCTTAGGGAAGTGCTAGTTGAGATTCGAAGAAGAGTTGTTATTCTGTTTAACTATATAAAAACATTAAAACATTTTAGGGAATGCAAAAATACATATGTTTCAAATTAAAATATTGAGACATCTTGGATATTTTAATAACATTTCCACTCTAAAGTAGCAAAAGCAGACCTTTTTTTTTTCTTCTTCTTTTTACCCCTTCCTTTCGACAGGAGTTATATTCTGATCAAAGTGATCTGAACACTTTCGGGGACCACTTTGACTCCACAATGGTAAAGCGCTCACTACCTTCTTGGCTGTTAAAGGAGATTTTTTTTTCTTTATAGGAGGGTCAAACGTTGCAAGTTATTTTTGCAATCAATTATAAATGCAAATATAAATTTTATCCACTAAAGAAGTCAGAAAATGCTAAAGTGAGACTGTTGGATGATGTGCTATGGTGTGTGTGTGTGTGTGTGTGTGTGTGTGCTTGTGTGTGTATTTCATTAAGGTCATTCATATTAATAATCATTTGTAAAGATTTTGTTCAACAGTTCATTTTGAATATTAGAGACCTGGAGAAGACAGACCAGCAGAGCAAAACTCAGGGTGGCCAACACTGTTTCTAAATGTTCTCCAGACACCAAGGGGCTCTGTATATTTTGTCTCACAAGTCTTTTTGTGAAATAGATTTCTCACATCAGATTTAAAAGGCCTTCTCCGCAGGAACCAGCTAAATACCCGACTCTGAATTCATTTGCAGGGCAAATAACAGTTTAGACCCGCTCCAGTTAGAATGATGGGAACTGGTTATTGAGGGAAAAGGATTCAAGCAGTTAGTTTTGAAGACATCCCAGTACCTGCTTTGATTAACTGGAGTTGCATTTTTCTTTGGCTATAGTCCCAAAACGTGTTCAACTACCTGAAGAGGATCATAGGTTTCTCAGGGGACACCCAAACAAACCGACAAATATGGAAAGAAAAAGAAATTATTCAGAAATGCTAGAACCATACACCAGTCGCCTTTGCATGCCTTTGACTACAAAGGAATATTAATTTTATGAGAATGAGTTGACTTAAAAGCTAGGATGGATCAGGAGCTGATTTTTGGCATTCCTTCCTCCCCCCTCCCCACATTCTTTTGTTCATCTGACACCCAGCTTTTCATACACCAACTTTGCAGGCACCTCTGCCGTGATGTCCTGACAGTCTGTTCAAGGAGCCTTGAAGAGTTTCTCTAACCGGCAGCCAGAGGTTTAATTACATATTGTCCATCCTGCCTACCTTGAGCAACTGAAGAAATAGCTGTTGGCATCAAGGGACTTACTGATGAACTTATGTTCTCTGGTGTTAATGGGGCAAGGGGTATTCTTGGTGGTTAAAAAGAAAGAAAGAAAAAAAAAGAAACCCCTCCCCACAACACGCCAGTCATGTGGTTATAATTACTGTTGGAAATTAAGAAGAATCATAACCTAACAGTTGTGTGCTGTTCGTCTCGTGTAGAGGAGGCACAGGCTGAAGAAATTATTTTGTTTATTAATTCTGCTTCCATGTTCTGCCCGGCTGGCTCAAGAGAAAGGAAAGAAAGGTGTAACTTTAAGCACACCCTGATTTGTTCTTATTACATAACAAAGGTCCATTTCTTTATCATGTTATCATTCCGTTAATAAAAATTAGCTACAATAACAGCATCAACTTTAAAACCCCTCCAAGTCCAGGGGATTTTCTTTCACAATGAACATGAATACTGTTCAGAAATACAAACAGTCAGAGGATAACTTTAGGTCTGAAAGAGAAACCTGGCGAGGGTAATTGAATAAGCCTGGGTCCCCTGACCGTGTCATGGTGAGGGCAGTCAACATGTCATAATTAGGTTTATTGAGGGCCATTCCAACAATCTGCTTCTATTCTTCCTTCCTTATTGTCCACAGCTAGGCAAATAGCCAAGGGACAAAGGAATCAAGTGCTGACAAAACATGAAAGAGGAAAAAGATTTAGCTGCTTTTATCAAAGAAACTGAGAAGGACTTTGTGTAAATAAAATAAGTGGCTGGCCATCCTGCATTTAGGCAATGCCGTTTTCATTAGAATTAATTCTTGACATATTGGAATAGTTCCAAGGAAGGATTTCTACTTCTGACAAGTTTAATTTGTAAATTAAAAACAGTTGGTTAAACATGAGCCTCCATCAACAAACCTTAACCAAAGCCATACACGGTAGAGGCCTAAGCAGGTGAAAGAGAGAATGGCTTTGAAAACAGTCTTTCCCCCAAATTATGCAAATTCTTACTATTTCATAACAAATGTTGTCCATTGAAACCTACAGCAGGATACCTGCTCCTGGAGCTTTGCAGGGATGCACGTTTTCTTCCCTTTTAGACCTCTTTAGTTGAAGTCAGGCTTGGACAACACCTCCAGTGCTTGGATGAAGTGGCAGGAAGGTTAGAGGAGGAAGACGTAGATTTTCAAAAGGAGCAGGCCAGTAGAAGCTCAGTTGGTGTACAGACTTCTGATAATTCTGTTGTTGTTTGCAATGGAAGAGAAGGGATTGTTCCGAGTGTGCCTCTGAATCCTAACTGGAAGGAACCCTGGGCAATCACTGTGCAGTAGTTCTTGACTAAATACTCGATAGACCTCAGGTCAGTGTTATCTGCTAGGGCACATGCAAGGACTGAGGCCCGGGAATGTGGAGAGAGCAAAGTCCATATTATGAGAGGTCCAGCATGCGCCTGGACAAGGCTTTCATTGAAGTCTCAGAAAGTCGTTTACTCCAGCAGTAGCTACTTGTGAAGTCTGAACTGTTCCTGCTACATGATCATGGCTTGCAGGTTGAGCCTGGGGGGAAGAGTATTTCCTGTGGAGCTTCAGAAGCACCCTTCCCAAGCTGCAAATTGGAAGCCAGCTGGAGAAGACACGGTAGTCACCAAGAATGATTTGTCCTTTGGAAGAATAAAGTTTACTTGGATATCAAATGCCCCTCAGTTTTATTGATAGTTACATCAGAAATAAATGGATGATTTGGGTAACTTCCCTGAGTAGGCTATTCAGATTTACAAACTTTAAACCCTGTTGTCCCATTCCTCTGCACTTGAAATTAAAGTTAAGAAATTACTTTCTCAACTCAAAGAATCAAAATGATGTCAGATACTGAATAAGATATTTTTAGGAAACACAGAGCCCCCGGGCTGAGGACTGTAACTCGGCTGGTTGAGTGCTTGCCTAACATGTGTGCATGGGTTTGAACCCCAGCATCAAATAAATGCATTTGGTGGTACATGGCTGTAATTCCTGCACTTGGGAGGTGGATTCAAGATGACCAGAAGTTCGAGGTTATCCTTACTTAGATAATTAATTGTGAGCCAGCCTGGGCTACATGAGGCCCTGACTTAAAAAAAAAAGATTATGATGACAGCTACAATGATGACAAAAATGAAGAGGAAGAGGAGGAGGATGAGGAGGGGGGAAGAGGAGAAGGAAGAGGAGGAGGAGGAGGAGAAAAGAAGCAAGTCCCCAGACAGACTGATGTAATTTCTAATCAACTGCAACTCAGAATCACCATTATCAATGGCCATGTCATGTATGCACGACTGTAGAGTTCTGGGCAAGCACTAAATATGTGGTTCAAGTAATTTTCTTGTGTCTCATTAAGTTGGATTTGCAGCACTTTTGAGTTTGTGCCACTTGTGGATTTTGGTAGAGAAACCACAGAACATTGGGCTGCCAGCATTTACTTTTGCATTAGTGGAACTCTGACTCTGTGAGAGTCTGGGCTTCAGACTGGTTCCTGTGATCAGGAGAAAGTCACTGCCTCTTCTGTGCTGGGCTCCCCAAAGAGGAAGAAGGCAGTGTTTGTCCTCCTACCCCCAAACATTATTGTGATGTGCTTGTGACCAGACATGTGACAAGCTCTGAACAAATAGAGAGCTACTATTTACTTGAGATCTGCTGTTTCTTTTGGCCTTTACTGGACAAGATTTGTTCCCTGACTGATTGATTTACCTTCATACTTTCTCAGAGTCCAGGTTAAGAAAGATTAAGTTGCTCTTCCCCTGGCTAGTTCAAAATGCACTGAACTAACTCCGTATCCCGCAAGGATAAGAGCTTGTAGCTGGGGCTGGCAGTACTGTTTTAAAGCAGTACACTGGTGCATTGCCTGCAGAACACTGGGATGGGAGAAATAGTCTTTGAGAGTCTAGATTTGAGCAAAATAAGTCCTTTGATTTGTACAGTGTTTTGATGCTTCTTGGCTTATGTCAAAAGATTGGAAGGCCCAGCAGGGCAGGAAGGAGTTTCTTGGGATAAAATTGGAAACTTATACAGATCGTCTGACTCCCTGACATTTATTTGCTGTTCTTTCTCACTCTCTTTTGGCAACTCTGAACCAGATAGACAAGCTCATGGAAAATAGAGCCATGGAGGAAGAGATTCAGTTTGATTTCTCCTAGGATAAGGGAGGTCTCTCTTTCTCTCTTTCTCTCTTTCTCCTCTCTCCTCTCCTCTCCTTTAGCATAACACTGGCAAGATGGTGTGCTGGAATTTAAAATTGGCAATGTACTTTTGGGGATGGGTTGAAGTGTCGAAACAAGGTCTTTCCTTGTGCATCACATAAACCCTTTTTGGTGCAAAGTTTCCAGGGAAGGGACAAAGGTCTAGGCCTTGGTCAATCTCAGTGTTATGTCTACAAGAGGCCAACTTGGGTGTAGCTGGGACCCCAGGATGCTGGTCCAAGCTGAGGCTAAGATGTAATTCCCCAGGACTGGATTCCTTCCTTAATCACCAATGTCTTTAGAAGGAGAATGAGGGAGGGGAAGGGTGGCTTACTATTTCACTCTGTAATCATGATGATTTGAGCTGAATTTTACCTTACGTTGACCTCTGCTGCTATGGCTTTGTATATGCCTTGTAGAGCTGCAACTACAGTGTTACCAGGGGATCAGGATGACAGTGGCCACTAATTTTTTTTCTTTTTTTCTTTCTTTTTTTTTGTCGATTTCTTGGGAAGTAGACAAACAAGCAGACAGACATAGGTTTTAGTATTTTAGGTTCAAATTAAGTTCTCTGTATAAAAGAATCAAATGTGACTAATTTAAGCACAATTGCTCATACCAAAATTACTTTATCTTGCACCTTGGGATATTTGTTATAAAAATTATCTTTCCTCAAAATTTTAAGGTCACACATTTATTTTTCTCCTGTGTTACTCATGGCACAGCATTTTAGAATGACAATACTTTCAGGCCTGTTTCTTGGAATTCCAGTGTGGATACATGGGATTAAAAATGGTGGATGGATTTGCTAATGAATTGTAGCTTTTTGTTCTTTCTTTTGAATGGATCTGTGAGAGGGGATTGCAGTTCGGGATTTCAGCTTATTATTTATTTTGTGTTGTCTCTGTTTGTAGACTTTTTTAAAAAATTTGTTTACTCTTGTTTGTTTGAACTAATCACTCCTTAAGGGAAAAGCCTCTCAGCCTCCCCTTCACCAAGCCTTTAGCTACGGCAACCATTCAGGCATAAAAACGCGCTTATCTGCAAGTGAATGGCCGTTCTTTGCTTCATTAAAGCCCCTTTCTCTTTTGGCACTCGCATTGTGACCTTTGATATTAATTCAAAGGTCAATTAAAGAATGCGGCCCATCTTTGAAGTAAGGCACTCAGGGAAAGGGTAGGGGCGAACCTGGGCCTCTGATGGACTGCACATTCAACAGGCCCTTTTCAAGGCAGTTTGAAGAGAGTCAAAGAAAATGGGCAGGAGAAGGTCAAAGAGAAAAAAGGGGCTAAAGAAACAGTCTGTATTTGTTCGGAGTATTAGCCAAGCAAACTGCAAATAGCAACAAAATGAAACAGTTAATAGAGCAGCTAGACAGAGCCATGTCAATCACTTAACTTGAACAGCCTTAGGCTGACGAGGCTCCTTCCACTGCGTTACCTAATTATCTTGGGAAAGGCAGTAGCTGGAAGTAATGGTATTATGCGTCTTTCTGCTCACTGCCCAGAAGAGGTGATAAATACCCACTACTCTGTAATTATGCAACATATATACATAAAGGAGTGGGAGGGGGTGGGAGGGCACGGGGGGGGGGAGGCATTGAAGTCCCTAGTCATAGGTCTGAGGATGGCACATTCAAAAGTTAGAAGGCTGGAGGAGAGCTTAACTCATCGCATCTGGAGCTGGCTGAAATATGCACAATCTCTGTTGGAACAATCCGCAGAGGCAAACACATTTATCCATCTAGAAAAGTTTTTTCTAAAAAAAAAAAAAAGCCATGCTCCCATCATAGAATGGACTTGGTGAACCATCCTTTCTGCCATCATGGCAAAGAGATGTAGAGTGAAGTTGAAGATTCAGTTCTGAGCACCGCATCGATCACTATGTCTGGCTTTGGGGGCAGGCGGCTGGAGAGCCCTTCTGGCAAGTGAACAAGGTTGCAGAGGTGATCTAGAAGTGGGGTGGGGAAGAGGAAGGCTGGGGCCCTGATTGAGATCTGATTGATGAGGATGGGTATTTTTGCATTCCACTTTTATTGCTCATTATGACGCACAAAAGGACAGCACCAACCCAGCATTGCCTCGAAAGTGTGAGCCAACAAACAAGAGTTTCAAAAATGATTTCCAGACTTCCCCAGGGGTGTATGGGTAAGACAGGGGCAAAAACTGGAGTGCTCTTACAAATGTCTGCAGATAAGTCGAGTGTGTTTTTGTAATTGCAAACCGCAGTGCCTTTTAAAGAGGCCCCTGCAGCCCCTGCTCTGATGACTATTAAAGAATTGCTGTTTGATGTCACATTTGTGCATAATGGGTTTTGTTTGGAAGGACAGTAATAGAACAGAAGAATCTGTTATGCAGCTTTTGACAGGCTGTACCAGAATGTAGCTATTAATATGAAAGTCTTTGCAAAAATGTCTGTTACCAAAGTATATGCAACCCAATGATGATCCATGTGTTCACCTACCCACCATATACAAGAGTTTGAAATGTTCTTTTTTTTTTCTTTTTTTTTAAGCAAAAGATTCCAGATTTTAGGGTCATTCAGTGTACATTGACTATTAAATAATGAAAACTAAGTTGTACCTCAGCTGCTTGATAGGATTGGCCAATAAATGACCCCTCTCTCCTAGTTTAACATAATCAAGGAACAGGGCTAGAAGGTGTGACTATTGGGGTAACAGTTCACAGACCTATAGCAGCTGAACCAGTCTTGAGGGAAGAGGACCACAAAATAGCCAAAGAAATTACAAATGCTGAACAAGAAGGCGCAAAATAAGGGGAAATAAAACTGACATAGAATAAGTCAGGGTATTTACATCACCAGTGAGCATGGAAACCTCCTTGTTTAGAAGAATATAGTTATTTATTTATTTAATTATTGAGTCAGGGTCTCACTTTGTAGCTCTGACTGCCCTGGAACTAACTTACTGTCATAGGCCAGACTGGTCTCAAACTCACAGAGCTCTACAAACCTCTGCCTCCCGAGTGCTGGGACTAAAGGTGTCTGCCACCATGCTTGGCTTCCTTTTTTTGAAATAGTAATTTAGAAGGTTTTTATTTGTGTTTTAAAAACCACACAGCTCATTTTGGTGGTCATTCTTTAACTTCTCCCACCCTACCCCCAGCAGTGCTGGGATTAGACTCAGGACAGTGAACATTCCAAGCGAACAATCTATCACTGTGCTATATTTCCAGCCCCCACCCTGCCCTCCTGCAACACCACTCCCCCTTTTAAAGGGTGACCAAGGATCACAATACCTGGAAAGGTCAGAAGTGCCCATCACCTCAGGACACTGGAAGTGCTCATGCACCAGGCATGTCCCAGTCAGCAATGTGGGAAGCAAGGTGTAGCTTCCCCAGAGTTACCCTCTGCTCCTCCCCAGCCGATTGCAAACTGCCAAATCCTTTTACTTACACCTCTGTCTCATTTTCCCACACGAACCAACACTGTTGTATGGAGGGAAATCTAGGAAGAACACTTGGCTCCTTTCTATTCCCTGTTGTATTTGCCCTCCTCCCCCAACTGTTGTCTGAGAGGACGAATTCTCTTTGGGAGAGACCGAGGTCAAACAGTCTTGCTATTTGTTCTGTCTGTGCTTTGGTGAGTTTGGGAGAGAGTGGATGCATCTGGTTCACAGAGGACACCTATGGTCACTGCTTATGCAGTTTCTACCATCTACAGCTTCAGGGTCCTGTGTTTTCATAGATGTTAAACAAGGCAAGCCAATTCTCCCTTTCCGTAAATGGCTCACTGGAAGTGCATGAGAAAGTTCTGAAATCTGTATGCCCTTGGGGTTTTAAGGTTTTAGTGGGTCTCTCAAATCAGAGTGGGAGAGGGTTTTCTCTATCTCCTACCTCCTTTGGATGTAAGTTTATTGTTAGATCTGTCCTGTGGGATGCAAGTTTATTGTTAGAACTGTCCGGTGGCCCTTCTAGTGCCAAGCAACAACAGTAACAATGTAGGTTCTTGTTCACAGCCAAGGAAATAGAAGACAGACAGGCTGATGACCACACCCAGTGAATATCAGAGTGAGATGGGTGGGATACAAAAGGCAGAGTTGCCTGATTATAGAATGTGCACCAATCACTGTCTCATGATATAATTGCCTGGTGGCTTCTGGGGGAACAGTTGGCATTAAGAAAGCCCGTTGGAGGGGCTGTTGGAGGGAGAATACCTGATGCCTTTGCAGCTGGTCTATGAAGTAGAGAAATTACTGGTGTTTGCCTGAAAAGCTATGCTAAAGACCCCGAGACAGTTCACAGGACTATGGAGAGCCACTCAATAATGCCAGATTAACTTTTCAGGTAAAGGCCTCAGGGGTGGCTTGATTTCTCAGAAAGCTAACAAAGCTTCAACTTGGAGGCTCGTGCCAAGTCCCTGGGAGTATTAGGAGTTTTCTTGGTGCTGTGAAATGTTCTAGATGGGAAGGAGAAGCCCGGATGAGGACAGCACATGTTTCAGAGTGAACATTCCTAATGGGTTGTCTCAAGAGATGCACAAAGTAGCTCAGAAACTTGGTTGTGCTTTTTTTCCCATTGGAAACAAATATTCAATTTCTTTCTTTTTTAGAAACATGAGAGAGAGAGAGAGAGAGAGAGAGAGAGAGAGAGAGAGAGAGAGTATGCATGTGTATGTGTGCTGCACATATGTCTTGGAGTATGTCTGGAGGTCAAAGAATAACTTGTGGGAATCAGTACTCCCTTTCCACCAAATCAGTTCTTGAGATTGAACTCGGATACTCAGGTTTGATGGCAAGTACCTTTTTCTGCCAAACCATTTTGCAGGCCCCCCAAATGCTCACTTTTTGAACCTGGTTTGTATTTTTAAATCTACATCAATTTAAGAGTTCCCCCAAATTTCACAAGCTTCCAGCCAAATAACTCTTGGATCTCTCAGGCACTGTTGCTAGCACTTTGAGGTTGGCCCTGCCTGGACTATTGAGGCAGATTCTGATGGGTGACTGGATTGGTTGGACGAGTGTGGTTTTCTCGAAGGTGTTAATGGATAGTTCTAGCTGGGGTGTTGGATTCTGTGTGTGTGTGAATGACTCAAATGTCCCGCAGTATTTGAGAGCTATTTGAAGCTTCATTTGCTGAGTGTTGCAACACTCAGTATCTTGAAAGAACACAAAACCTTTCTGAGGGTCAGCTAGTGATGCACAGCAGTTGCTTTAAGCTAAGGAGAGACTGGACCCAGATGCCAGCACCCATTGTGCTAACGAAGGTGGACGACAGCCCACAAACCCACTGGAAGTTCTGAAAGCCTGCTCCATGCCAGTTTCTGGAGAGAATAAGAATGAATGAGCTTTGTTCTCTCCCAGGGCCTATAGCCCTGAGGGAAAGGCAATCACATGAGCATCTTATGGCAGCTTCCATGGTTCAATACTTTCAGAGCCCAAGGCACCATGGGAGCCCCGTGCACTCCCCCTGCCCCCCCCCCCGCCCCAAGTTAGGTCCAGAGAATGGAGAAGAGATCTCAGACCTCAGTGTGTGAAGAAGAGATGGTCAGGATTTAATCAGCCCAAGAAAGGCTAAGGAGAAAAGTCAGGGTGAGGGGATACCATGGATGAAGGCACAGAGCAGAGGGCTCTGGGCTATGTGAAAAATGTGGGAAACTAAACACAGCAAGGGGGCTTGTTCTCAGTTTTTTTAATTTTCACAGGCAAAATAAGTTCCTCCTTTTAGACTGTGTTCTGCTCAGTGTGGCATTCTAAAACACACTCATGCTTTCAAAACAAAACAAAACAACAACAAAAAACCCTATACCTGTAGCTTTAAACATTTGTAACTAAGCAAGTGCTATTTGGAAAGAAAATAAAACTCACAAGCACACATACAGATACTTTAATTTTCTTTTTCAGTCCAGAGGATTGAACCCAGGAAAGTGTCACGTTAGTGATCTACCATTGAGCTACTTTCCAGCTCTCCTTCTACTCTTCTTGCTGTGGGCAGGATTTTTCTAAGTTGCCCATGCTATCCTTGAACTTGAGATTCTCCCATCTCAGCCTCAGGGTAGCTTAGATTACAGGTCCACACCACCAGACTTAGTTCTTCTAATTTTTAAAAACTGGGACAAGAACATCTCCTACTGTAAGGAGACTGTGAACATTTTTGGGTTGGCAGATCCTCTGGAATTTGACAATTTAGCTCCCAACTATGACTTCTGCTATGTTCAAGATGCTAATCTGACCATGGGGGGTCACAAACTATTATTAATTTTTGTTAATTACTGTCTTCTCATCGCTTTAAATTGATCTTTGGAAATGATCATAGTGAAACTGACTTTTTGGATTATATTGTATTATAGTGAAATTCATATAGCATTAAGTATTTGAAAGTGAACAACAGGCTGCCGATGTAGCTCAGGTGGCAGAGGGCTTGTCTGGCATTAACAGAGCCCTGGTTCAGTCTCTGGCACTGTATAAACTGTGTGTGGGGCCATATGTCGGCAATCTCACACCGAGGAGGTGGAGGCAGGAGAATTATGAGTTTGAGGTTAGCCTGGGTCACAAGACTGTGTCTCAAGGAAACAAAACAAAACAAAGACCTCATCAGTTTCCAGGCATTTTGTATATTCACAGTGCTGTACACCAAGAATTCTATCTAAGTCCAAAATATTTTTAGTACTCTTAAAACAAAACCTTGTACCATGTAATCAGTTGTTTCCCAATCCCCTGTTGGTCCCAGACAAGTACCAGTTTGTGTTGTTCTTAGGAACTTAGCTTCCCTGATGATCTCACAGACATAGAATCAGACAGCATGTTATCCTTTGTCATCAATGTGATGTCTCAGGCATTCAATCATGTCGGGGCCTGAATCAGTCCTTCATTACTTTTTTATGGCTGAGTGCTATTCGATTGGGTAGTATTAATAGATTCTAAATTGATCATCCATTCATCTGTTAGTAGACATTTAAGCTATTTCTACTTTTGGGTTTCTATGAATGTTGTTGCTGTGAACATATGTATACATGCATGCTTTTAAAAAAATCGTAATATATATGAATTCCAGGAGTCACTGTCACAATCAAGTCAGAGAACAGTTCCATCACATTGCACACTCCTTCCAGTCTTATGCCTGAGAAACAGCTTATTTTGTTATTTTGTTCTAAGGGTATGGTATGAAGTAAGGAATGGTATATTTCCTGGAGACTCACTTCTGTCCCTCAGTACCACTGCCTTGAGATTTGTTCAAGTTGTTACTGTATTAACATTCCACCCTTTTGATTGTTGGCTCAAATCTGGTGCACTGGGGGTGTGACCCAGTCTGTCTCTTTTGTGACCAGCTGAAGAACATGTGAGTTATCTCCAGTTTGGGGTCATTGTGAGTAAAGTCACCTTACACATCTGTGTGGAGGTTCTGTGTGAGTACATATCTTAGTAAAAGCCTCAAGCCGCATGTTAACTGTTAAAAACTTGTGAATGTTTTTAACCATCTGGGCTGTTTGCCTTTTACCAGTAACACACGGGAGCCATTAGTTAACAGTATCAGTACCAACCCTTGCTCTTCTCAATAGTTGTAGCTATGACCAGTCTGAGCAGCACATGTTGGTGTGTGGTTGTGATTGTCCTTCATGGTTCCCAGTGCAAAGCATCTCCTGTACTGTCCTACCGTCGCCTGAGCCTTCTTTGGTAAGAATCCTGCTCCATGATTTTGCTCTTTTTGTTGTGTTTTTATTTTCTTTTTGAGATAAAATCTATTGGTATCTATTCTGGCATCAAACACATTATTTGACCAAGGCTGGCCTTGAACTCACAATCCGCTGGCCTGTACCTCCCAAGTTTTGGGGTTACAGCTGTGCATTCTTGTGTCCAGCTCTTTTGCTCATTTAAAAACTGTCTGTATTGCTGAGTTCTGAGAATTTGTGTGTTCTCACTGAAAGTTCTTCGTAGATATGCAGATGTTTTCTCTTAGTCACTACCTTGGTTTTACATCCTTTGAACAAAAAAATTCAAAGACCAGCAAGATAGCTCAGTGGGTCAAGGTGCTTTCTGAAAAAACAAGCAAACTGACATGGGCTTGATTCTGGAAGCCCATGGGAAGGAGAGAATTATCTCCACAAAGTTTTCCTTGGATCACCACACGAGTTTTGTGTCATCTGTCTCTCCAACATTATGTGCATACATAATAATAATAACAATCATTAAAATTTAGAAAACAAATGCAACTTTCGTTTTGATAAAATCTAACTTGTTGACTTTTGACTTGGCTGTGGTTTGTCTAAGCATTTTTTTTCCTAGCCCTGGCTCCGAAGAATTTTCCTGTACAACACAGGTCTACAAGACGCTGCAGTTGACTGCTGCATGCAGTTAGGCATTTTCGTGTGTGGCTGTCTAATTGTTCCAACACCGTGTATTGAAAGTGCCCTCCTTACCTCACGGATTCATTATTTCACTTTAGTCCAAATCAACCAGTCTTGCTTGTGTGAGTTTGCTTCTGAGCTCTGTGTTCTGTTCCATTGGCTCACTTCTGTCTGTTTCTGGAAGCATGACTCTTCTCATTTTATTCTTGTTTGAAAATGCGTGTGTGTGTGTGTGTGTGTGTGTGTGTGTGTGTGTGTGTGTGTGTACGCATTGTTCATATGTGTGAGTGCCTGTGGAAGCCAGAGAACTTCCACTATTGTTTCTTAAGAATGATTTCCACATTATTATTATTATTATTATTATTATTAACTACTACTACTGCTACTATTTTTGTTGTTGACAGTAATGGCTTGAGTCTTGCCAAGGAGCCTAGGCTGGGCAGCCATTGAGCTCCAGAGATCCCACTATCTCTGGCTTCCTGGCACTGGGATTACAAGAAAATGCCACCATACCCAGCTTATTTACATGAGTTCTGCCGATGGAACCAAGTAAGGCCCTCTTGTTTGCACAGCAAACATATCCCTAACTGAGCCATCTTTCTGGACTCATCTTTTTCAAAATTGTTTTTTTTTTTATTTTTTTTTATTTTTTTAGCTATTTGCAGTGCTTTTGCTTTTCTGCCTATGTTTTAGAGTTAATGTTTGCAAAAGGTCTTCTGTGCACAATCACTTTAATTAATTAATTTTTACAGTGCTGGGGAGTCGAACACGGGACCTTGCAAATGCTAGGCAAACGCTTTACTATTGATCCCCAGCCCACAGTATATTCACTCAGTTTTAATTGGTGTGTGTGTGGGCAGAGGGGCGGGGGCAGGGGGCTGTACAACACAGTGCATGTGTGGAGGTCAGAGGACAGCTCTCCAGAGTTGGTTCTCTTCTTCTACTATGTGGGGATCCAGGGATCAAACTCAGGTCATCAGGCTTAGCAGCAAGTATCTTTACCTGCTGAGCCATCTCGCTGGTCCCACAGTTTGCTTCTTAAAAAGGTGTGTTATTTTGCTTTCAAAGAGTTTGGAAACCTTTGAATCTGTGTGCTGATAAAAGGAGTCTATTTCTTTTATCATACGAAATTAATGAAATTATCTACCAAATTGGGGGTGTCATTCTATTACAAACACTTCCCCCCATGTAACTGCTCTATTTTAGTAAAATGTTTGGCTGTAAGTCCCAGAGGCGGGGCAAAGCTGTGATATCTACACCAGAGAGAAACCTCGGATTACCACGCGTGTTTAAACCCGCTTTACTCATTTGTCATGCGGTGCTCAGAGTCACTCTCTGAGAACAAGGAAGGCATACACCAAACGTTTAATGTGCATTCATAAAAGAACAGGCCAGCTTGCTCACGGCTTTTATACCATTTATTTAATTTATCAAGTTTTAAGCACTTGGACCCTCAAAAACATTCGCAAATGCACCGGGTTGTAGGGTTTCAGGGCAGCGTTCAGACTCAGGATGGAATAGCTGGTATATTAGGAACTCACAGAGGGAACGGAAAGGTAGGATGTTTTGGTTTCTTTCTACTTAAGTTAAGGAAGAAACCCAGCTGCTGTTCCGCCTCCGAGGAGGACATCTAGAAAGATGGGCACAGAGATGGTCCAGCCATCCTTTTGGTCTGTCTGGATGGAGCATCGTGTCCAACACTCTGAGCAAGCGACGCATGCGCTAGATAAGATTCCTTCTCACCGCCACCTCGTCCCAAATGAAGTGCTAAACTTGACCGACTATTAAAGTTTAACAGGACAAAGTCAGTGTGAGAGTTAAGAAAAGAAGCCTAATTTATTATCAAGAACTCAACGAGTTAGTTTCAAATTTGGCAAAGCATCCCCCCCTGTCTCAGGAAGCTCTTGGCCTTCGGAAGCAGGGCGTCAGTTGCCGTAGACATATCTTGGCAGACTGCTGACAACAGGCTGATTGGGGCGGGGCGGTGACTTGCTGCGATCATTTCGCTTACTCCTTTAAAACTGTACATTGAAATGAACATAGAAGGCTAAACTTGATTTGTTATAAGAATTCTGGCCTGAAACTGCTCTGCATTAGAAAAGATGCAATGCTGAATATATGTGGCTAAAACCTAAGCCCTTATTAATTATTTATACAAAGTCTAGATGATTTTTGTGTTTTTTTGTGATTAAGTATTGCTTTGCTAGAAATACATTTTTCATCCCTCAACTGTGGTCTTAGGGTGTTGAAATGAAGGTGCATGCAAAGGAGAAGTGATTGTTTGCTTTGTCTTCTCCCATCATTTCCCCTCGTTTCCCTCCTCCTTTATTTCATTTATTTTTAATTTTTTTTTGAAATGGGGGTTTCCTTGTATAGCCCTAGCTATCCTGGAACACATTCTTTAGACCAGGCTGGCCTGGAACTCAGAGATTGGCCTGCCTCTGCCTCCTGAGTGCTGATATTAAAGATGTGGCCACCACACTCAGCTTATTTGGTTTCTTTATTGAGAGCATGTACACACACACACACACACACACACACACACACACACACACACACACACACAATCACATTCTGCTGAAAGTCGGCGTGTTTTGCTGTCTAGAAGCTTGGTGTAGTTCTTTCTCCCTGTGAAAATCTGCTGACAGAGTGCAAAAGGATGCTGCTGTCCCTACTTTAAGCTCAAGAAAGTGAGGATGAGAGAAGTTAGGAAGGGGGCTGGCAGGGACAGAGTGCAGGAGACAATCTCACACTCCACTCTGAGACAGAGTGACTCTCTACAAGGAAAGAGAACGGGTGGATTTCAACCTGTGCACTTCTCACGCTAAAGCAAAACTCTGGAAATTTTTAATTTTTACCTCCCTGTAAGATAAAAGAAAAAAATGAAATTGCTGACATCTATAGACTCGGTGCTGGGTTTGAAATGTTCCAAAAGATATGACCACTTGCAATTTTTCTTCTTTCTCAATTTAATTTCTCTATTTGGACCAGCAGTTACAAGCATTTTATTTTGATGTTCGTAACAGCTGTTGAGTGGTATAACACTGTGCTAGATCACATATTACCTCCAAAGGGCTTATTTGCTTTGTACAAACTCTTGGTTTTACCTTTTGATCTGGGTACAAAACAGGCAGAAATAGTGTGATCCCTGCCGCTGATGAAACACGAGTCCAGGAGCTAGGACTTTCCACCTCAGAATGTATCAGGAAGTGGGGAGTGGGTTTATTCAAACAATGATGCTCTGTTGGACAAGTTCATTGCTCCCAGGTACTGTGTGTGCTTGCTGTGTGTGTGTGTGTGTGTGTGTGTGTGTGTGTGTGTGTGTGTGTGTGTATTTGTTTCTAACTAGTCAGAATGGGCTTCTCCTGTTACAAGAAGCCATTCTTAGGAGTCAGGTCTGAACTGCTGTAAATGAGGTAAAATATAGAACGCATTTTGCGTATCTCAGCATTACCAGAAAGGCAATATATATATATTTTTAAAGAACTGAGTTTCAGAGCCACAGATTTAGAAAGATGTTCTCAGAGCCTGATAAAAACTCATATTGAAGAAATTCTTCATCTGCCCCAAATGTTGTCTCCCTGCAGACAATACTCAAGGTTGAGGAATCAAGTCCAGAGGGTAAAGGCTTGCTGGCTAGTCAAGGAAGGAGAGTAGGGATACACTGAAGCATGTCAGTTTCCTGAATCTGGGGTCAAGCTGTTCTTCAAAGGAACAAGGCTCCTTCAGAAAAAGTGTGATTATCAAACACCCAGGTCAAAGTTTATCTCTAGGTCAATGGAAAGGAGTGTATCCGTATGGAAAGGGGTGGGACGGGACCATTTGAGCCCTGAATATAAGCTCTGTATTGAAATAAATTTGCAGCCAAGTATTTATTCAGGTTAGAAAAACCCAAATTCCCCTATCAGGCTTATTAAATATTATTTAATAATATTCAGATAGAAACACAAATTACCTTATGAGGTTTGTTAAATATTATTTAATAATAAAAACAAAAATGGTCTCATGTATAATAATCTAATAAGAGGCAATAAAAATAAAATTTCACATGCATTATATAATTTAACCCTCACCACAAGGCTGAAGTAAATAGCATTTCTATTTTACAGATGAAATTATTCAGATTTGGAAGCATGACTACCCCTTCTAAGGTTGCAGTAAAAAGGGAAAAAAATATACTGGTATATTGTTCTTTCCAACATGATAGTTCCCTCCTTAAAAATCCCCCCAAACCAAAAGCTGAGTGGTGTGTTATGAATTAATACTAATGTAGATTTTATTTTGACTAGAACTGTGCTTGACCGTACTCTCGAAAATCAAGTCAGGTTTAGGATGGAAGGCTGATTTCTAGACTATTCTTAACCTTTTGGCAATCCTTTCTTTTCTCTTGACTCTGTCCCCTCATCTGGAGGTTTCTGCAGTGGTGGAATGAGTGGCAATGAGTGATACAGGTATTTCCAGGGACCAGAGACAGAGCTTCTCCTGCCTATAACAAAATGGCCCATTTCCAGAGCCTTTGCCACACCCATTCCACCCTGGACATCTGATATCTGCACTGCTTCCAGTATCACAGGGCCTGCCAACCCTTGGGTTCTCTTGTTTTTCTTAACTTCAATGTTTATTATTTTCCTATCATGAGAAGTTGCTTTAGATTACTCTTCTCTACCCAAAATCAAAGACAGTTTTGAAGCACTGCCTGGAAAATGGGCATTTCCTTAGTGGTTGCCACTGAGGATAAAAATCTCTGTAATGAATAAATGAATAAAAAACCCAAAATAGTTATTCTCAAAACATGTTGTGAACAGCTGAGTTCTAGATTTTTTCAGTCACTGTTAAGGAAGCATAATAATAATAATAATAATAATTAATAATAATAATAATAATAATAATAATAATAATAATCACTATTCGTGTCCAGCTCTAGGAACTTTTAGTAAAAGCAAAGGACAAACAGACTACTTGGTGAGTTGCCATGGCAATTTCAGCTCCAAGTTTCAAGAGTTTCTTGTGTGCCTGGAGTAAGATGGTCACTTAGAGACATTCAAGCAAAGTACAGGCAGTTTAAAAGTATCCTAAAGAGAAAGTCATATTCCACTCTACCGTGTTTTCTTACCATAAAAGAACCTATGCTATATAGTGTGCCTGTGGGAATAGTCCCCATTGTACCCTTTGTGTTTACTCTCCCAAATTATTTTAGTAAACTAAATTATTTTACAACTTCAGGCTGCATTTCCGTGATGCAGGACAGCCAAAGTTTAGAGTCATGTGGGGTGGCCGTATGTGTCCTTTGAGGGATGGAAGGAAGAGGTTTAAGGGATAGCCTGTGAAATTTCAAAGCATGAAACCATTTCTTCAGTGACTGCTTTTTGCCTCAAAGTCAGGTTAGTTTTCTTAAAATAAGCTGTGTGGAGAAGCATAGCATTCGATCTAGCACATTCATTTCCATTTGAAGATTTTTTTTTCTTTTAGAAAAAGGAAATTTAAAAAACATTGGGAGTTTAAAAATCGCTGTTAAACAGTATTTAATTTTATATTCATGAGAAAATGAGACTTTCAGGCTACTAGTAAAGAAAAGTTAATTCCTTGCAGTAGAAAAATCAAAGAGTCTCTTGGATTGAAGGACTGGGGAGGAGGTTAGGGGGTCTTTGTGCCTGAGGGATTGTCTCTGTGGGAGTGGAGAGGGAGCAGGGAGGATCAGGAAGGGCCAGGCCTTCTCAGTGTGAGCCTGGGGGATGAAGGAAGGACTTCAGGGGCCTCTAGCTAGAGGTTGGAGACAGTCCTGGTCAGCATTGAGGGATGACGGAGTGGCCAATAAGCCAGTCACAGAGCCGAACTGAGTTGAATAATGCTTTTCTGTGAACACAGAAAGCCCTCTTAGTAAACCCTGATACCCCTTTGGAGGCTCTGATAGCCAGTCTGTGTACCTCCTTGGAATGTGACAAGGATAAATAGGGTCTGGTACAAGCCCAAGAAAATGGACTGCACCTACCAAAAGTAGGCACTAATAACTTCAGGTAAAGAATGTGCTTGGCATGCTACTGTTATTACAGTACAAGTTTTCTAGCTGCATGCTGGTGCCCCCTGTAAGATATCTTAAGCTGACCATGGCCAGACAATCAGGGACTAAAGACTCAAGCATGCTTGGCTAGCCTGTGACCTGTGACTACCAGCCTGACACCTCCCAGCCCTGATCCAGAATTTGGCCCCATGTGCAGCTTAATATAAAGTCTAGATAGGCCAGTGCCTCAAGAACTGCAGGAACCTACAAATTGTATAAGAGACCATGAATGAGTGCATGTGTGTGTATAAGATGCTCAGAGCTTCATCGTGGTAGATGCTATATAAACCCTAGCAGCAACAGGTATTCTTCTCTGGGGTCCTTGTTTAAAAATACTATTTCTAGGGGTCAGGAAGGGAGGGAGATCACTCAGCTGATGAAGACACTTTCCTCCAAGCCCAATGACCTGAGTTCAATCCCCACGATCCACATGGTGGAAGGTGAAAACCAACTCCCACAAGTTGCCTTTCTGATCTCTACATATGTTATGTGTCACGTGTGCCAACACTTACCCCAACACACAAAATAAATGACCAGTAAATAAATCGACATTACATAGAAGTAGCAGATCCATAATGCTCTCCAATTCACCCTCTAGCAGCCCCAGCCAGCCACAATGTTCTCTTGTCTCATGAGTAAAAATGGTGGAGATGTCAGTTTAGGGAAAGATCCAAGAGGAGTCAGAGTGGATGACTGTGGGAAAGTTGGATTCCAAAGGCATCCCTGGTCACCCAAGAGATGCTGAGTTCCAGCCGCTAGGGTGGCTTTGTATATCTGAAACAATGGATGATGCTGATCGCAGGAGAAGCATGTCCGAACACACGCCACAAAACCAAAGTAAACGTCAGGTTAGAAATGAGTGCAACAGCAAGCCCCCATGCCCTCTTAGACAAATAACGTCTACACATGCAAGATGAGATCAGAAACCTGAGTACTATCTGGCTGTCTATGGAACACGTCTGGTTAAAAACTTAAACTCACCATTAGGGTGGAAAACTATTTGCAATTGGCATTTCCCGAAAATTGACTGCTAGAATTAAAAAAAAAATGATATTGACGTTACTATAGGCTATATTAAGCTCAGTTTTTTTTATGTCATTGCTCTGCACAGAACTGGATATGAGACAGGAATGAAGAAAATTGGTGAACAGATGAATTTGAATTTAGAGAAAAGTGGCACAGTGGAGTCAAGGAACAGCTCAACCCTTCCTCGCTGCAGTCTTTCGGGACTGAAAATACATGCTTTACGTTGTGTCTGACATACATTTCTGTGTCCTGTTCCCCAGACTCTGGATATAGCACGGAGAGCTTGTTTTCTTGACATTTTGGATTGTGTCTCATCTAAGTCACTGACGTATGTAGAAGCTTGGTTAGCATAAAGTTGCAGATGCTAAATCCTACCCTAAAATGTCTGCAGGGTTCGATAAGGTTAAATTACTAATGTCAACCCAGAATATATACTTGATACTTCAATTCTATAATTTACTTTTATTTTATATCTGTGGTACTTGGCAAAATTCAAAGGCTATTCCTAACCCAGGAAAGCAATTTCTCACGATTACCAGTGAGTTGTTATTACTCCTCAGAGCCGGGGAATCTGGGAGCCATGTAGTTTAGGCAACTTGCCCAGCTGACTGTCTGGGTCGAGAATAGCATCCTGGGAATAGAGTCACAGTTCTTCCTTGCTTGCGTCCTCTAGCTGTTTTGTTTATTGAAGAGGTAAATTTGCTGGCCTAATAGGGGTTGTTTGGTAAGACATGATGGAAGTACCATATGGAACATCAGGGTAGGTAAAGGAGGGAGGTGACAACTCTAGTCTGGTAAAGTCAGTGAGTTTTTGACCTTGAACTCCAAGATAATCCAAGGTTGAGAGGCAAAGAAGCTAGCATGAAGTTGAAGGAATCACAGCACCACAGACCTCACACCACCTTAGAGGTCTATTGTTGAGCTGAAGGAACCCATTTTCATCCTCCTTGTGAACTGAATGATAGTACCAATCTCGGCTAGAATTCATTCAAGAATTAAGTTTTGCGCTGGCTAAATGAAATCGAGTACCACCACAGAGACTTAACCCTTCATGGGAGAAAAATCCAAGCTGACTCTAGTTTCATTTATGCTGGAACACAGTGGCAGCAGGGTCTGGGATTTTTACTCTCTATCCATGCTGGAGAAAGTCTGGGGCTTGTAGTATGCCAGTGATGAGGGAGTGTGAGCCTATGTCTTGCCTTCTGTGGGATGAAGGTAGCAAGATGGGCTTCTGCAGCGAAAGGGAGTGTGAATGACTCTGGAATTCATAAGCCCCTAGGGAGAGAGAGCTAATATCAATTTTTACTTCTGTTCTATGAGAACTGTATACCCATGTGAGTCTCAATGTTTGCATCTCTAAGTGAGGAACGTCATAATGTTGGCTTGAAGATTACGTGGAGGTTAGTAGTGAAGGGGTGTGGCATGATTCATGGAGCTTAATAAGCACTCAAAATATGGCCATTCTGTAGACTAGGCAGATGCTTTTCATCAAGGCCTATAGAGCGAATATTTTTGGACACTCTTGTCTCTGTCATCTTAGAACTACATAGCTGTACTGCTGTAGCACACAGTCACGAACAATGCCCATATGAACAGATGCGGCTGTCTGTCAGTGGGCTTTTTTTTTTTTTTTAGTGGACACTAAGATTTGATAGATTAGTGCTATTCTTTCTTGACAGTTTAAATATGTAAGGAGCATTCTTGGGTGACATGTCATAACAGTGGTTCATGTTTGTCTGACCTGTGGTATACACTTTAACCTCTTTAACTCAAAAGTACTATTTGGTTTTCTGGTAGCATATTCATGTTCAGGGTGATGATTGTCAATTCTGCTGATCACCTCTGGCTTTGTATTACAGCAACCTCAGAAAGCCCCTGGGAGCTCATATAGGTGCCCACAGCCTTCCTCCTTCCTGCCACACTCCACAAGGGACACTTCATGGGACAGAGAAAGGGTTGGAGTAGAGGGCTGGAACGTAGCATTCTCAGGGTGGCCAGGCACCTCAGGATTTCTATGGTAAATGTATTTTACTCAGATAACCACAAGTTAGAACTCCTGAGATACATGAAAGTGGGTTGTCTGCCAGCTTAGATGCATGAGGTGTGGGGACACAGCTCCTGCCAGTCATCTGGGGCCAATCTGTGCATTGTAGGGCCTGGCACCTTATCTAAGAATAAAGCCACACCTTCAGATGCAAGTCAAGGAAACCCAGAAGGTCACATTTAATAACTGTAACTCTAAAGTCGCCGTGTTAAAATCAGCCAACCATTTAACCAAGAATATGTGTTCTCTTGTAATTTTCTAATTGCCCCATTTCCTCTTCGTCAGTTTCTAGGGTATTATGTCTGGTCTATGTCTGATGGTATTTTTTCATAATAACCTCCCAAGTTCCTGTGGTGTAAATATTTTTTATGTAAGATGATGGCAAAGGGTTGTCATTCATAGAGTTTTTCCTAGTGTTAGCGATCACAGTTGATTTAGCATCTAGGGAGGTGTGTGTGCATGCTGAGTACCTGCTCTATGAGTGAGGCATATATATCCCCTGTCTTCATTCATTTTCAAGTTTAGGGGTGATAGCATGTCACTTTTAGATACAAAAGAATCATATGTACTGGCTGACATGTTGAATCTACTCTGTTATTACAAAAATAATACATATTAATTATAGAAAACAACAACAAAAAAAAACCAAACCAGAACTTTTCCATGGGTCATTTTAGCCATATCTCACTCACCCTACATTCCTCCCCCCTCTCTCTACCTCTCCCTCTCTCTCCTTTCCTTCAGCGATATTATATTGCTATGTTGCCCCTGATAGGTCTGAGCCCCTGAGAAAAATAGTTACGATTATTGTTTTCCTTAATTATGATTAAAAGATGTTACAGATAAAACTTTAGACTCACAAAGATAGGATAGATGATAAAATATTTTCTTTAAAATTTGCCAATTGTTAATAGAGTAAATATTGTAACTATACTTCTTGCTTAATAAATGTTTCATTATATATAATTTTACTATGTTAAAGTTAAAATCTTCCTTTTTATTTAGACAGAAAAGAGGAGATGATGGGGGGATATCCTTCTGAATGCTGTGAATGTATGTTTCTCTTATTGGTTGATGAACAAAACTGTTTTGGCCAATGGACAGGCAGGATTTAGCCAGGTGGGAAATTTTCCAGGGAGGCCCAAGGAATCGAGAAAGTTTGTCTGGGGGTTATTCTAGGAAAGTATCCTAATACCTAAGGGTTCCTTACACTGTTTCCCAATTCCCATACCTGTTTCCAAGGCTACATAAGGCAATATGGCTTTCCAGATTTCAATAGTTCTATGAATTATCCATAGTTTATGTGGTTTCATTATTCATGGGCTAAGGCTATGGTCACCTCCAAGATTTGATTTAAGAAGAGCAGCAGAAGAAACCTTTCATATGGAAGGCTCTAGGACAGTTATAATCCTGACTTCTGTGTCTGTCCTTTGGTGGTGGAGTTCAGGAGATCATTGCTGCCATTCTTGTTGTTTAGGGACATTTTATATTATGTTCATGGCACAGGAAATTGATTTACTTGGGGGACTATATGGTTTCACCAGAGGTGGAATTACTATGAAGAAATGTCAAGGCTGGAGAGATGGCTCAGTGGGTAAGGGCTCTGGCTATTTTCTTCAAGAGGACCAGGGTTAGATTCCCAGCACCTACCTGGTAACTGCCTGTGACTGCAGTCCTAGGGAATCCAATGCCCTCTTCTGGCCTATTTGGACACCAGTTACATACAAGGTGGTGCACAGACACACATGCAGGCAAAACACCCATCCACATAAGTAAATGCATTAAAAAGAGGAAATGTCATGGGTTTTCCTGGGCCAGTGTCCCTTCTGTACCCATGCAAAGGGCTTTCACAATGTGCTGCATTGTCATGGACGTTTGGACAGTATGCCAAAGGAATCTGATTTTGTTTTCTTTTCATTGTTTTGCTGTTTATTTAGTGACAGAGTTCTGCTAGATCATCCACGTGAGGCTGAGCCCAAAGCCAATTTTCGCCTCCTTGAAAAGGGATCCACAAATCATAAAAACTTTAGCTACCCACAAAATATGGATCCCTTTCTGATCCTAGATTGGAACTTTTTAAATCTCTTTTGAAATAGGAGAAGGCATATATCTTTGTTGACAGCTATGTAGTATACTGGAGGTTGAAGCGGAAATCATCCTTAAGACCCCACACTGAAGACAAGAATGAGACAAGGGACAATTTACTCCAGGGAAGAGTTGCTAGTCTTCCTCTGTAAAAAGAAAGAAACAAGTCTGAGACACAGAGAGGCAAGAGTCTTAAGTAACTTAGATCGCATTCACTCCAGTGATATATATATATATATATATATATATATATATATATATATATATGTATCAAGGTCTCATAGCCCAGGCAGGTATGCACCACATTTAGCTCCTCGTGTTTGTATTTTCTATCCTGTATGAAGGTTCATGCAACTCCTCTTTAGTAGTAAATGATGTTTGTTGATTTGTTCTCCCAGTGCCTACCATTATCGCTAATAGCAACCTGGTTGTGGTGGTGATGGGGAAGCATCTTTTGTGAATGTTAGAGTTTAGGAGGAGACACACTTGAATTTCCCCCTTATCAGTAACCACTGGAACTGAGAAGGGCATCTTTATAACCTGGGCTGCCTCTAAAATGAATTGGAATCCTAGGAGAGACTGGAGTAGAACGCACTTGCGTGACTTATCATCTTTTCTGATGCCACATAATACCATCAGCCATTCTCTCTTCTGGGAATTCACTGGCACTGTACAGTCAAAATAACCAGGTTGCTGGAGAGATGGCTCAGTGGTTAAGAGCACTGGCTGCTCTTTCAGAGGACCTAGGTTTGTTTCCCACGTGGCAGCTCACAACTATCTGTAACTCCAGTTCCAAGGGATCTAACACCTTGACATCAATGCACATAAAATAAAAGTTAAATACGTTATTTAAAAAAAAAAACAACCCAACCAGGAAACTATGTTCTGTATAGCCATTTCTTTTAGAATGACCTCATTTGCAAAACTATTCAACTGGCAAGCAAGGAGCCAAGTTCCCTTCAAACCTACTTTTAGGAAAGCAATGCTCTTTGCCTTCTTTTGATTTGTCTCTAAACCTCTCAATTGCTTTGCTGGCCCCTGACTGTTTGACTCTTGAAAATGAAACTAGTACCCCTGGGACACACAGCCAACCCTGTACAAATTCAAGGAAGTGGCCAATCAGAGAAATGAACCCGGTCGCATCAAGAGTTGACATGTAAGTTTTAGTCACAGTTCAATAAGGAAGGAAAGTTGGCAGACACAGGGGAAGTACAAATGTTCTTGACAGTGCCAGGAGGGGAGACAGGGAGCATGGAATGAGGGAGGAGGGGAGGGAAAGAGGGGAGGGGCCAGGGGGAGGGGAGGATGGGGGTGGGTTTTTAATGCTTGCTTGGTTCAGGTAAGACTGGATCTAGGCTTTCAGGGCTACATATGGCATTGTGTAAAGATAGGAAGAAAGAAATTCTGAGCTAGGGAAACAGTGAAGCAGGTTATGAGCCAAGATGCAACCAAGCCTTGGTCTTTGGGGCAATCACATGGGCTTCTGGAAATGCGTTTGTTCTAGTCCGCTGATCAATTAAAACCAGATCAAAGTTTTTTCTACATGTTCAATTTTGTAGTAATTCTGAGTACTCTATGTTTTAAAGCTTATATACTCATATATTGACTTTTAGTCCTTATAAAATTGGTTATTAATGATGATTATTTGACCATAGGTGGGATTTGAATAGGGAAAAAAAAGAAACTGTGGCTGATACAAAGTAATAAATGGATCCCAAATCATTTCTGGCTGTGTTTTAAGGGAAGATAGTTTATTTTTGTAACTCTGACATCTAGCTGACTTGCAGAGACTTCAGGCAAGTCTTTTTTTTTTTTTTTAAGTATACCAAGTATCAAATTCATTTTAAAAACCAAGATGAGAACTTCTAGCTCCCAAAGCTGTATGAAGATCTAATGGAGAGTGAAGCTTTAGATGTCAGAAACAATAGCCACATATAAAGGTTAGTTCTTAAAATGATTGAAATGCTGGTGTTTCGGGGCCCAGTACAGTGTAATGTATTGCAGTGTATTTCCTTAAGTTTTGTGGTGTGTGTGAGGTGGGGTTCTTTGGTGGGAGGAGTTAGTTACCATCACTGATTGGAAAATAGAAGTCAGTTCACCAACAGGTCCAAGAAAAATATTGATTGGACCTTGGGGTAAACTGGAAACAGCTAGAGATTAGAGTCAGAAGGCCTGGGTGGGAGACTTAACTCTGCCACTGATAAGCCAGGAGAGAGGGATCTTTCCATCCAGCAAACCTCCATGTTGTGGTTTTATTTATACTTTCTAAAGAGGTCTTGACAGCCCTTGAAGTGGTTTTGAAAGTTCTAAGACAAGCAGCTTTCAGGATAAAACAGGAGTGTCTTGAGAAAGCTGGGGAAAGCAATTTTAAATAGTGGCCAGTCCCTGGTTTTCCTCCTGCCATTTAATTATGTTGCTAATTATTGGGGCTGTTGTTTTTCTTCACCTCAGTTGGCCATTCCTCACCAGCCAGTGGGCACAGACTCACACACAGGGGTTCACACGCTCTTCCTGTTCTGGCTCCTTCTCCTCTGAAGAAGAAAGCACCTCAAGAGCACTCCTCCCACTTAATTGCAGCCTGCTAGCAATGGGGGATGGGGAAGGATGGCCATTATTGACAGCTACCTCTGATGACTCAGGCCTTTGGCAATCATTCTTAAAGCTGTGGCCTAAGCATAGGGAGGTTAGAAGGAGAGGCAAGTAAGAAGGGATTCAGTGCTCATTTGGATGGACTCCATACCTCATTGCATAAACGTATTTATTATAGCCCTCATACAAAGATGAGGACATAGTCCACTGGTACATTGGCTGCTGCTGGAGGTGATGGGAGCAAAAGAGAACAGTGCCTCCGGGCCCCAAACTCAGCCTAAAATTTCAATATTAACAGCCATTGGACACTTCTTTGGTTATTGCTAAAATAACAAAGGCAAATTCTTTGGTTGGTTGCTGGAAGAATTGTGTTTGTTTCTAACGTGCCCCTTGGCAAGAAAGTTTCAAAAACTTATGCTATTAATCATATACACAAAACAGAAGAGTAGGATGAAACATAGTGGTTTAGTCTGACTCTATCTAAATGTGGCTCTGTTATCCCTCCACCCACGCATCCATCTATATAATTTAATCGTCTGGTTTAAAATCAATACTGGTTGTTTTAGATGCTGCTACTGCTGTTTCTAATTTTCAGACACTACCTGGATTGTCTTCTGTAATGCTTTTCATTAATAGCATGGAAACAGAAACAGTGAAACAACATCATTTATAATTTTGCTTGAGACACTCTTTGGTTTCTTTGTTGTTGTTGTTGTTGTCCTTGCTCCATTCCCCCTCCCAGGGTTTTTCTGTGTAGCCCTTGCTGTCCTGGAACTTGCTCTGTATGTGAGGCTGGCCTCAAAAATCACAGAGTTGGGCTTGTCTCTGCCACCCAAGTGCTGGGATTTAAAAGCATGTGCCAACTGCCAGACTCTCTTACTAGAAGTGAAGTGAGATACGGCTTGAAGGTGAAAAAGAAGACTAGAATGTAAAGGGCACCACACAACAGTGTTTTTAAATGCTGGCTTCTATCCTGACATACCCCTGGGTGATGGTAGTCAAGTCACTAGAGGCTATGGGTGAGAGGGATGGGTAGGACCATTTTGGGACCAGGACACACCAGTCTGTCATAGAAATCCTAGTTCTTTGGAAACGATGGAGGGAAAAAATGGCTACGGTCAATTTACTGACTCTAAAACCACTTATTGCCCTATTTCTTCTTGTAATTATTATTTACTAGAAAGAAAAATTGACTCCTCTCCAGGTTCTGCAGTCTTCAGCTGGTCTCTCTCTCTCTCTCTCTCTCTCTCTCTCTCTCTCTCTCTCTCTCTCCCTTCTCTCCTCTCTCCATCCCTATCCCTTTCTTACTTCCTGCTTCTGTCCTTTTCTTTTCATTTCCTTCTGGTTCCTCAAGACGTTTCCTAAAAAGGCAACAGAGATGGAAATGAACTTGCCAGTGTCACTCATAAAAAGTTTGCTACTTACAGAGTCTTGACCTTGCTCCACTTTGTGGAGTTGGGTATCTGGCCTGTTCCCTGTGGCTGTGGTGGCTAATCAGAACGGTGAGATACAAATTGTTCAAAACTGTGCTTCGTTTTGCCCTTATTGCTGTTTCAATAGACATAAGATGAAAATTTGTCTCAAACAAAATAAAGCAAAGCACTCAAAACTAAAAATAATAGCAACCTACCCAAGATAAAAATAATAACCACCAAAGCCTAAAGCTCCTCCCTGTAAAGACCAAAACACATACCAGCATAAAAGGAATTTTACATAGTTTGTTTTAGGATGCTTGATTTCTTTTCATTGAGTTTAGCCTTCTTGTCCTGGAGTATCTGGCAGTGGGATTTCCTCCTTTTCCTAGCTTCATTAATATTGGACCCTGAAGTGCAGGTGTCTGGCCCAGGCCAGGTGTATTTGAGGAAGCTTGGCTTCCATTTTGGATTTATGAATGGATTAGGTCTGAGATGAGCTGACTTTGGCGGCCACACAGTTTGGTTGACGATGACCAGGTCTTCAGAAGGGGAATTGGCACCAGATTGGACAGTTCAAAACTGTGCTCTATTTTGCCCCTATTGCTGTTTCCGTAGACATCAGATGAAAACTTGGTCTCAAACAAGCACAAATAAGATAGTGCTTATTTTGAAGTCTTGGGACTGACTCACATGCTGTCAAAGTTCTGTTCTCATTTTTCTGTCTTGCTATCTAGGGCAGGTCTTTCTTCATGCTGTTTACCCACTCCTGGAGGCTTGAGTAAGGGAAGGCATCAGAAAGGGGATGAGGATGTCAAGAAGGGAGTGAGGGGACTGGCTGAGGATTCACCACGTGGGAAACTTGTTTCTGTGTATTTTTCTGTTTGTGTTTTCACAAACTCTCCATCCCTGATAGCCAGCCTTTGAAACTGGTGCTCTAAACCCTATCTTACTGATAAGGAAACTGGTTCTGAGAGCTAAGAAGCTACCTCCGTGTCAGACCAGAGAAGGCTCAGTAAATATTTGATCTACCCTGGCCTTGTCCTGAGTGGTTAAGTTTGCCACCACAGCATGGAGAATTCTTTACTCGGAGCTTTGGCATCACCTTGCCTGTTGCGTGGAGACAAAGGGAAGACAACGATTCAAGGCAGCCATTCCTACTTGAACTGGTTGCAAAGTCCTTTGCTTTATCTATTTTGTAGTCTGACTGGCTTGCCTAGATTTCTAAAGAGCCCTTTGGTGGGCTATGACACCAGTCTGAGACCCACATCCCTACTGAAATAGGACACTTTCCTGAGATGCAGGAGGGGACTACTGCATCTCTTTTCTTGGGATGTGTTATCCCTCCCTCTCTGCCCATGGGGAAGTGCTTCCTTATAGTGCAGAACCCAGGCATTATTTCGGATGATGACCTGGATGTTGTTATTAATTCCTCTGCCACGGAGGATTAAGCCAAACTTCTCTGTTTTCTCCAGGAAAAAGAAAAAGTTTCCCTTTTCATTTATGTTCCGTTATTGCATCTTGCTATTTTCCAACAAGCAATAATTGACCCAGATAAGATTCAGATTTTCATAACAAGCTTCCTATGCCTACTGCCCTTTCTTCTTTACAGAACCCAAGAGAAAACGAAAAGCCAAGAGCCAATCTTAAAATGCCATATGGGATGTGTCAGTTACAGCAAGGGCACATTATTTTGATCTCTGTATTAAGGATCTTAGGCTCACAAAATCTAAAGCTCTGTTATTTAATAAACAATGTATCTAAGTTTTTCAGCCATGAGAGGGCTGTTTCATCTCTGTTGCCCCAGGGCATGGCTCTGCTTTCTCTTCTATGGACTCTTTCTTTGGCCCTGGGGAAGGATGCTAGGAAAGGTATTTTATTTTTTGAGTTTAGATTCCATAAATAATTCATATTCACATCCCTGGTACTAAGGATATCAGCCACATCGTAAACATCCAATAAATGTTTGTTGAGTGATGTGTGATTTGGGGGTGACCCTGTTTGCTTGGCAGAAGGAGATGCCCTCGGGGCTTCATATAAGGCTTCTGCAGTTTTGTGAAAGCTGCACGTTGCAGTTTAGTTCGCCTACTTATTATCTTCTTACTTTGCACAGCTCTCTGGTACACAAAGCTCGAGTAGTATTTAACTTTCTCCTTAAGTCTGTCTTTCTTCTGGTTTTCAAACATCTTGTGTCATGCTAATCCTGGCCAAGCTTACGTGTGGATCAGGCTGTGGGGTTTTGTGTGCCTTTGGGTAGTCTTGTCTTAATAAGGGTTAGCAAAAGCATTCTTTTGTTTTCTATCCCCTGAAAGGGTCTCTGTGTAACTTGTTACCTAGTCTATATATGGTGCCTTTGTTTATTTGTTGGCTAAAAAGCAATTTATGCACACAACGGCAAAAGTATTTGATAGTGGAAAATAGGAACGATGGCCAGGCTCTTGTTTGTCTTTGTCAGTTTGCCCTTGGCCTTATTGAACACACTGTGTCCTATTTAAAGTTCTGTAAACATAACTTAGGTTTAATTTTCATAGTCAGAGTTCTTGCTTAGTAACTGTACTTAACACAGTTTTCACACACACACACACACACACACACACACACACACACACACACACACACACACATCCCTGCTGAACTGGCCCTCACCTTTCCTGTTCGTGTTTTCACAACTGATTTCCAGGGTTCACTATGTTCTGAGTCAAGATCTGTGGAACAGGAAGGGAGAAAAAAATAATGACTTTGGCTCCATTCTTTTTCTGTAGCTCTTTTCTGACTCAAATGACAAAGCCAAGCAGGTCTTACATTAGGGTAGCCTAGTTTCTCACCCTCAACCTCATTTTTTCTCATCTGTAGCTTGGGGATGACAAAGACAAGGAAAGTTTGAACTGAGGATCTGGCTGTGAGCATGGCAGGCTAGGACCAGATATTGAGTAGCCAGTTTGCCCATCTTGGTGAAGAAACAGTCACAAAAAGGCTTTGAGACCCATGCTCTGCCTCTGGTTAACCAGTTTACAGTCATCTATGGCTTCAGAGGTAAATTGTCCTACATGGCAAGGAATGAACCACACTTGGACTGAAAAAAATGTGGTTTCAATTCGGCCGCAGTAACAAAAACAAAAGCTAAATCCCCCTTTGAAACTGGTCCTTTTCGACATGGCTTTTCTTTTCCTATGGTGGAGGGAAATATATATATATATATATATATATATATATATATATATATATATATATCTGAAGGAAGAAAGTACGTTTGGAAAACTGATGCATCTAGAATTGATTTGTTTTCTCTTCTGTCATCAGTGAAATTAATGGTTATCAGTCCAAGATGAGAACGTTTCCAATATCCACAGTTTTTAAAAAAGAAGGTATCAATGGATTCCAGATACATTGCAACTGGATGGAGCATGGCTGTATGTTTAACATCAGGGAGTTTAGTGTTTCATTTGTGACACCTTAGAAATTCCTATTTATCCATGAGAGATTAAAAATGCCTGCCGTTCCAATGATTTGTAGTGTGTTTCCCCCTTTCCCAAATAAATTCGGTTGAATATCTATGGGTTGTCACATTTTAGTCAGCAATAGCTGCATCAAGCTGTGCTGACAAAATGTCCCGACATAATTGTTAATCAGCATTGTCATTTTAAGCATGAAACAGTTTAGCTAATGATTTATCTCTTACAACACAGCACTTGGGGCAGCTGTACGGAGTCGTCTCTTTAGCAAATCAAGCAATTTCTTTAACAAAATGTTAAGCACAGATGGGCCATAAGCTGTCAGTTAACTCTTCTTGTGCCTGCATCTGCCAGCTTTCAATGCACTGTTTTATGCATCCAGCCAGTCACTTAGCTGCGGCTCAGTGAAAAGCTGAATCTACTCTGATTGGCAAATAAAATGTTCATTTGTCTCTTCTTCCTATTGTTTTGTTTTGGTAACACATGTCAGCAGCTCAATTACCCAGTTCATTAACAGCTCCCAAAGGACACGATGGCCAGCCTGTGATAAGAGGGCAATTGTGGCCCATATGGCCAATAATGGCCTCTTTCTTGGCAATTGTAAACAGAAGTCACTTGGCCCTTTGCCTTTTAGAAGTACCGTTTTCCTGTTCCCCGTCAGCGTGCAAATTACCTTTCTTAGCTAGAATAGGCTAGCTGTGCTCAGGGAGACTGCATACCCGTTGCAGCCCCAACTCTCATTTTTAATTATGACTGACTTTTAAGCTCTTGAGGGGAACGTTCTTATCATGGGAGACTATTCTTAGAAAGCTGTTAGCCGATTAATTGGTTAACTAATCAGTTTTCCTAATTGAATAGCAACACATTTTCTTGGGGGATTTAGTCTCGTTTTCTCTTCAAAAGGCTCCAGTGGCAGTTACCATGGAGTTTTAAATGCTCTCTCTCTCTCTCTCTCTCTCTCTCTCTCTCTCTCTCTGTGTGTGTGTGTGTGTGTGTGTGTGTGTGTGTGTGTGTGTAAAGCATATAGAAGTCATTTGTGGGTAGGTGTGTAGGGAATATTCTACTGTGAGATAGTTGGATAATGTTGCTAAAGGAATTCTTTACAAACACACACACACTCCACATCCCTCAAGACAAAGGATTTAAGGATTTCAGAAGTCATTGGGTTAATTTGGGTCAGTGTCAGTGTCAGTGTTTCCTAAACCAATAAAGAATTTTCCCTTGCTTTGAACCCTTGAAGGAAGTGCTTACACAGGTAAGGTTGACCAGTTGTCCCTCCCTTCAGCAAAATGTCATTTTAAGAGCATTTTCAATGATTAAAAATAACTCCTAGCAGACACCTACAGATGCATGAACGAATTGAAGGGAACATAAATCTTTCTATCCAACAGCGCCGCTGTAACAGAGGAAGCCACTTGAGTATCTAATGGGCAGGTATTAGCTGATGGTAGAGACTGCCACCTAGAGAAAGGTGTCTCAGATACCTCAGATGAAAATCAGGTCAGGAAACCTTAGGATGCAGGTGTGTTTGGAGTTGAGCAGCTCAGAGCCTCTGAGGCACGTGGCCTTCCTGCTAGTCTATTTGCTAGCCCTTATCTTAAATAAACACCCAAGGGCTCATGTTGTGCATTTGAAATCTCTCCCTGTGAGGGGAGAAGAGGCCTTCCTGGACCCATGCTCATCGAAGCATATTCATAACCAATCTGCACTCTCCTCGCAGGGCAGCGGGCACTGAGGGAGTTGTTGAGTGTCAGGGTCTATTTGTGTTATTTTGATTAGCCCCAACCTGGCAGGAGCTTATTTTCCTTCTAATGACCTCATGCTGTGAGGCGACAGCTTCGAAGGGAAGTGCTTGGGTCTGAGGGGAAGGGAAATCCAGGAACATTTCTGTAAGCTGAAAGACCAGGGACCGGGCAGGACCTGGGTAGGTAAGGAAATGCAGGGTCTTAACTAGATTTAAGTGTTCTTGAAGGTATCTTTCCTTGAGAAAGCCCTGCATGGCTTTGTCAGAAACAGCTCAAATCCTCCCACTCCCCAAATGCAAATTTGCCAAGAATCCTTTTGCTATGGTATTTGGGATGGAAATAATAGTTGATATTAAAAACAACAACCATTACTCCCCATACCCAAACCATTGATTGGATCATTAAATCATCTCTCTTTGTCTATCAGTTGAGAAAATTGCAGTTACTCATAAAGGGCTGGGAGGACGTATGGGGAGGAGTTGGAAGGGTAATGGGAGCGAAAATAATCAAAATACATTATATTAATTTGTGGAAATACATCCCAACCTGTTATTATGTATAATTAATATAAGCTAAGAGAAACTTTGGAAAATCAGTTATTTGAATCTCAGTCTGGGATAAGAATTCTCAAAAGAATGATTTTTTTTGCTTGGTGGCTTGTTAAATCATATACCAGTTCTAGCTCTATCTTTGGTTTGTTCCTGTCAGAGGTACGATTCTTTTATTTTCTTGACATATGTACAGTTAAAAAACAACGTCCTGGTTTACTTTGTAGCTTGTGAATTAATGTGGAAGAGACGCCTGCAGGTGCCTGCCCAAGTCTCTGAACTGGCTTGGATTAACCCCTACTGTGCATCCATTTCAAACTCCCCCCTCCTCCCTCTCTAGGAAAAAAAAAAAAAGAAAAAGAAAAACACCCAACCTCCTCTTTCTCATCCACTCTGGCTTTCTTTGTGTCTCCTGCACCCTGCCAGGCAGGTGTCAGAACCCTGAATGAGGGTAAATGCCCCGTTGATGGATTCCACAGATGGAGCGTGGAAATCGCTAGAATAGGACTCAGCCACAGGCCATTTCTTGGGATCCAACAAAAGCCTCCAAATAAGTCAACAAAAATCTCAAAGATCACAAAGGGAAAATGTCATTTGTCATTTACTCTGGGTCCGTGAGGGAGTATCAGTCTTGCTTCGTTCCTGACTTTCACCCGAGTAAACACGGGAGAGGTCATTCACGTCTCTCTCAGTGTACAGGGGCTACTTCAGATCTGAAAACGGTTTGCTGGCCCACTGAACGGTAAAACTCATAGGCACAGGAGACACTGCAATCAGCCAAGGGGCTGTTAGCAAAGTCGGAGCCAGTCTGCTAAAGACTTTGCTGAATCTACGGTAGTCACCTTCAGACACAGTGTGAAGTGTGGATTCAGGAAGGATTCTTGTTTTTATCTTGTCCTTTATCAGTGGAGTAAAAAAAGGGACAAGTTTTGTTCTGAAAGGAAGAATGCACAGGTCTGGTCTGGGGCCATTTTAGGAACATAAAGGATGACTAGGAAGTTGGGCCCCCAGAGATACTCCCACCCTCTCCCTTGTCTGTAAATCTCATTGTATTATATCTAGGGCAAACCTAGAGTTTAAATGGCTGTCATGTTTTGAGTCTTTAATTATTCAAATAAAAGGGCTTGCTGGGAAGAATGACAGTGTGCCAAATGCATGCCTGTGAAATACTTTGTTTCTTCATTTTTTTTTTCTGTCTCCCATCTCTGAATTATATTTGTCTGGAAACCAATAATTAGAGAATTCCACGTGGCTAAATCCCTATAAAATTGAGGCAAGATTTCATGTATAATAGTGTTAACTAGGGTGAAATATTTCCCGAGGCTACTGAAGAGGTCACGAGGGGCTAAGGGACAAAGACACACTCTCTAATTCTCTAATTCCGTCTTTAATTAAACTTCATGGTTAGGCCACTGGTGGTAATACTTTCTCCTTCTCTTCCTGGTTTGATTTGTTTCTGCAGGAAGAATTTGTCTTCCTGTGGGGTGCGAGGTTGTCTCATTCTTCCATTCTTTTTTAGTAATGACACTCATTTCCCCAAGTTCAACCTTAGGAGTTCATCTGAAATCAACGGGATAACTGAAAATTCTCCTCTGAAAACATAAAATTAGCTGGAGGTAGACAAAGACACAGTGGATTTCTAAAAAAAGCTGAGTTGAAACAGCCAATTGCCCAGGGAAGGTTATGCTTTCCAAAAATCCTGGTTTTTTGCTTGTTTGTTTTGCTGATGTATAGCTGTCCCTATAGATTCCAAATTCTTTATTCTTTCACTTTTCTTTTGAAGGGTTGTATAGCTCCTGATAGCCTTTCACCAAGTTCATTGTAATAATAATAATAATAATAATAATAATAATAATAATAATAATAATAATAATAATAATACCTCATCGAAGACTGTAATAAAGATATAAAATGAATATTCCCTTGAACTGGTTGTGGCTAGTGCTGGCTTCCAAGCTGCCCCTGGAGTTAGGCCCAGGAAGGAGTTTGTGATGGTTCTTAAAGGAGACTGCAAGGTTAAACTGCTTTCATATTCTTGCATCTATTCAATATCTTGGCAAAATGGGCTGGCTTCTTAAGAATTTTATTGTTTTTAAAAAACTAGACCTTGACCTTTTAAAGAACTCAGTAAAGTTCCACGGAACCGAATTCCACCAGGAAGGTCTTTGCTTGGGTGGAGAATATCAGTGCAGCCGTGGGTCCCTTTCCTGTAAACTTTTATTTGTTTCAGGCAGTGTTTGAAAATTGAAGAGAAATGGTAACAAAAGTGGCCATCAGCTAAATGATTGACATCTGAATTCCTATTTTGGTTCTTTTCTGCTGTGCCTCTTCAAAAGGACGGTGTGTGTGTGTGTGTGTGTGTGTGTGTGTGTGTGTGTGTGTGTGTGTGTGTGTGTGCTTGCACGTGCGCTATTTGGCACAAATCAAGTGACAAGAGACAGAGCAAAGCTTTAGCTGTGTGAGCTGAGTAACCCTGGGATCCTCAGTTTCATTAGCTGTATCCAAGGTAGGTAGGCCTCTGCTTTGCAATGAGAGAGGGAGGGAGGAGAGAGAGAGAGAGAGAGAGAGAGAGAGAGAGAGAGAGAGAGAGAGAGAGAGAGAGAGAGAGAGAGAGACAGAGAGAGAGACAGAGAGAGAGACAGAGAGAGAGACAGAGAGAGAGACAGAGAGAGACAGAGAGAGACACTCTTTCACCATCCTGAAATCTTTGATCCATGTCTCCTTGAGACATCAAACCAAAGTGATGTGAAAGTCGGAGAATGGATTGTGGAGGAATATTGAAAACAGGAAAAAAATTCATAGATAACATCAGGGTTGGGATAAAAGAAAATCTGTGAGTTGTGTTACAGGTCAAAACCACAGCATTTCCATTTTATACCATGCAACGTACACTGATGTGTATTTTTTAATGAGAGCTATTCTGAAATTTAAACTTTGAAAACAATCTCTTTAATGAGTCATAAAGCAAAATTTGCATATGAAGATATCAGTGAGATTATATAGAATCTGTTTTCTAGAGCCTAGCAAGTTTTTGTATTGCCAAAAATGATCAGTTGGTTCAAATAATTTTCCAATAGAGAAATCAAGGATTGATTTCCTCCCAGTCTCCTGAAATGCTGCTATCTAGAACTTTACACCACTTCTGAGATGGTTACCTGTCTAGTCCCCAAGTCTCTCTCTCTCTCTCTCTCATATATATATATATATATATATATATATATATATATATACTCACTACACACATGCACACACACAGACAAACACCACACACACCTACAGCCACAGACACACACATGGACACATACACAACACACACACACACACACACACACACACACACACACACACACACACACGCACACACAAATAGACACACACAGAGACTAGAATATGCAGGAAAAACCCTATAATTTCTATCAAGCTGCATTAAAAAGGCTTGTTTTTCTTTCCATATTGTATGAAGGACACCCTATACAGTTTGTTCTACTAGCTTGAGTAACACAGAATATGGAAAATACAAAAGCTACAAGGAAATGGTCTCTGCACTGAAAAATTGGGACTTAAATTTGAGATTTGCTCTTGGTGAAAAATGAATGATCCAAATTCACTAGTGCAATTACTGGGAATTAGGTTCTGTACAAATATTAAGTTTCACTTCTACTGAGTGATAGAAGAAATAATAGTATTTCCATCTTAGAAAGCTAGATTTTTCTAGCTGGTCAATTAACCTCGGATTGCTGACTATACATATTTTAAAGCCCACATCCTTTTGGGGTTTACAGATGGGGAGTAGTTACAATTAACTTATAAAATTGTGGCTTTGTATTGCCAAAAATGATCAGTTGGTTCAAATAATTTTCCAATAGAGAAATCAAGGATTGATTTCCTCCCAGTCTCCTGAAATGCTGCTATCTAGAACTTTACACCACTTCTGAGTGTTCAGTTTAGAAGCAAAAGTAGTGAGTTGTTAGCTCATTAGAGAATTTTATTTGTGGTAGAAAGGTTGTCCTGTTGAATTAAAAATTCTGAGTCTTTTTATTTGCTTCCTTGAGGTGGTTCCTTAATACACCCCCATACACACACACCCCACAAAACCCCACAATCTTTTTTTGAAACAAATTAATAATTATTACCAAGACATATGTAAGTATACGAATGCTTAGAAAACTTAGAAAACATTTTTTTAAGAACCCATAGACCCAGTCAAACCCTTCTAAATAGATATTGGGAGGTGAACAGAGAGCAGACTCTCCATCTTAGAAAAGTAGATTAGCAGAGAAATCAGTGTTAGAAAAAAACTGAAAATTTGCCATGTACTTTCTTTCTTTCAACTTGAAATTATCAAGCATCTACCGTATGCCAAGTCTCCATCATGAGCAAGTCAGAGAGAAGGCCTTGACTGCACAGAGTTGATTTGTTGGGGATATTGATTGTTAGGTAAAACATGGTGGTCTTGACCCTCAGGATTAATTCTTCCTGTTACTTATAAATCCAACCAGTCTTTTTCTTCAGAAACCAGAGATGATTTTGATTAATTGACCTGACAGTGCATAGCACATCATATTTACTTGGGAGAATTTAATAACCCTAGAGAGTCCCCAAGGAAAACACGAAAATTTCCACATACCTTTATCCTAATGGGATCATAGTAGCAGAATGTGATGGTCAGGGTTTAGGGTTCTCACGGGCAGAGGAAGCTTCTGGAAAGACTTTTATCTCTGTGGAACCTTTCACCCACATTCACTGTGGAAAGAGAAATCAGAACAACAGAAATCTGAAAATGGGGAATGAAAATGGTCTGTGGAAATGAATTGTGTCCTGGGGGAATAGGCAATTTGTTTCTCTAGGAGTGTCGTATTTACAATTAGAACATACATATGAAATTGTGATGACTGTGGGTAAAGTGTGGCAGGAAGTATTTTATATGCTTGGGAATTTTGAGAGGGAAAAGAGCTAATATGGGATATTTGCTAGATGTTCTTTGATTGTCATTCAACATCTGTCAGGCTATCACCTGAGATTAGGTCAGAGATGCAAATTTGAAGGGCCTAGTTCCAGTTACTGAATCCCCAAATGCCATTCTCTGAGGCCGCTGAGTGTTCTTTCTGGTCCACCCCGCTGAGAACCACTGTTCTCAAACTGTGTACAAATCATTGTTTTGCTGTTTAGCTCACTTTTATCAAATAGATGTTCACGTAGGTTTTTATTGGGATCTGTTGAACTTTATAATGTAACATATGACATTTTTATTTTACATGTTGTTTTAAAATCTTCTCACAGTTAAAGGAAGTCCGTTTTTAAAGTGAATACCTAAGATAGGATCTATCTCAAATGAAATAATTAGTCAGGGTAAGTTGAAAAAGCGTGCACACGACATAACACACACTAAATGCACTGTATGTGTATGTTTTGTTTTTACATGAAGTGTGTTTGTTTCCAGGTGTATTTTCCTTAATTTTTCATATTAGATGGCCAATTCACTGCTTCCTTATTTCAAATCTTTATGTGTGCATCAAATATAGAAGTATTAAAATAATAGAACACTTATAACTAAACCAAGGGATTCACTTCACTTTTTGGGAAGTTTATAATTTGTATTAAAGTACAGTGAAGTTTTCATTTCTGTAGGACAGAAGTAGGCTTGAGAAATTAGAAGTACTGGGGACAGGGAGAGGACTCCAAGGTCTGACAACCTGAGTTTGATCTTCAGGACCCACATGGCGGAAGGAGAGAAATGACTCCCGGAAGTCGGCCTCTGTTACTTCCTTACGTGTGCTGTTACTCCAACACTCTTTTTCCCCATGCCCAAATATGTAAATAATAAAAAATAAAGAAGAGCTTAGATCAATGGCTTGGAATGATAGCATGCACTTATGATTCTAACTGTCTGGAGGCTGAGGCAGGAATATTATGAATCTGATGCCAGCTTGGACTACACATTGCATTTGAAGCTAGCCTTGGCTAAGTAGTTGAACCCTGTGCCAAAACAATAACAATAACAAAATTAGAAGTATAGAACACATTTTATTTTCTCACTGCTTGTCTGATCCTACCAGCCTGAGTTGCTAATGAATTACTTTGATGTTTTTGTAGTTTGTATATATGGTGTGTGTGTGTGTGTGTGTGTGTGTGTGTGTTTGTGTGTGTGTGTGTGAATGTGTGCATTTGCACACTTACATGTCTTGTGCATATGTGGAGGTCAGAGGACAACTTTGTAGACTCAGTGCTCTCCTTTCATGTTTACGTGGGTCCTGGGGATCAAACTCACGGTGTAAGGGTTGTGTGGCAAGTGCCTTTAGCCACTGGGCATCTCAGCACCCCAACCTTGATGATGACATGAAGAATCTGCAGTTTTCCTGCTGGTGTGCCCATTTGCTACAGCACATCTCAATCCCTTCTCTGAAGGCCCCCAGTTCTTTGGGGGAGGTTTTAAGGTGCATTTGAATACGCTCAGGAGCAAAGCCACCGTGGCTCCTCCTCATTCATGTCTCAGACTCTGTCCCTTGTGCCACTGTCTGGTAAGGGCAGCTCTCCTGCTCAGTGCCCTGGTCTTGCATGTCTTTGCATCACAGAAACCTATCTGTAGAGATTAACTGGTGCTCTGTTATGGGAATGACTAATTTGCTGTGGAGTCACTAACACTTTTCTCGGAAACAAGGTAGACCATGTACCATCTCTTTCCCCATCAACTGATGGCCTAGAAATGGCACCATTGGTGTCCCAAGATTTTCAAGCCCTTCTTATAGCTTCTTCCTTTAAGAATTCAGATCTTGCTCTTATGGGAGAAGTGGATTGTTCATTCCATTTCTATTTCATTCTCTGGTCCCCACTTCTTTTTCTAGTCATCTGCATATTAAATTATAAATCTTTACTGTACCCCTTATTAATATAAAAAAATAGGTTGCTTGGAGAGAAGTCACAGTAGGGTCAGATTTAGGGTCTTTGGTGCTATGCAGTCATGCAGTATCCTGAAAAGGCTCTAAGCACTGGCTAATGCTCTCTTGAAATTTGTGATAACTTTTGAACAAGGAGCCTACCCTTTCCTTTTTGCTCCGAGCTCCTGAAGCTAATCCAGACTGCTACCGCCTCAGCGGAGACTGAAGCTTTGAACTTCTCTATAGGGTTGCTTCACCAGACAGTGTCTCCCTTTGGATTAGTTCTTGAGATTAACATTAACAAACAGAAATTCTCCTTACAGTGTTTGCCAGTCTCTGGTGATGAGAGATACTGATATTATATATATATAAGACTATTGGAGCCTATAGTGTATGGGAATCCTGCAATAGTTTACTATTACTCATTATTTTTAGATACTAAGTCAATTTTAAAATATTTCTAATAACAACTTTTCCAGTGTAAAGGTTAGTAGTGTATTATTTTAAAATTAAATTTTAAAGTTAAGCATACAAAATAATGGGTTCCATTATGGCATTTTTCTTTTTAAATTTACTTATTTTTATTTTATGTGATTGGTGTTTTGCCTACATGTATGTCTGTTTAACGTTATTAGATCTTAGAGTTACAGATACTTGTGAGCTGCCATGTGGGTGCTGGGAATTGAACCCAGGTCCTCTGGAAGAGTAGCCAGAGCTCTTAACCACTGAGCCATCTCTACAGCCCCCATTATGGCATTTTTTTCATACGTACATGTTGTTAGCTCTCATTTGTTCTCCTCCATCATTAGTAAGAATTTATCAGAAAACAAATTAAAACCTGCATATGGTGGCACACATCTGAAAGCCCAGTCCTTAGGAGAGTGAGGCAAGATTTTGAGTTCAAGGCCAGCTTGGGCTATGCAGGGAGACCATGTTTCATCTATTACATAGACAGATGCTAAGCACAGGGTTGTGGAAACAGAACAAGATGCATCCTTATTTTCTAAGAGCACCAAATAGCAGATAAGGGGGGGTTGCTGCATGGAGACAGAGTACAGGAGGGTCCTACATATCATTTAATAGCCCTATAGTGCTATGTGGAGGGGCTTGGTGTCCCTGAGGCAACATTGAGAAAGTACTTCAGGCTTCCAGTCACTGTGGCTGGGGAGACTTGCTTTTTGATCTAATTTTACCATGTTTTTTGTTTTCCTGCTGTTTTTAGCCTCAGCGCCTCAGTCGGACGAAGGCTCTGACATTGACTCTGAACCTGACTTACCACTCAAGAGGAAGCAGCGAAGAAGTAGAACCACCTTCACCGCTGAGCAGCTGGAGGAACTGGAGCGTGCTTTCGAGAGAACCCACTACCCAGACATTTACACCAGGGAGGAGCTGGCCCAGAGGGCGAAGCTTACAGAGGCCCGTGTGCAGGTACTGATGTCCAGACATTGGAGACTTCCTCAGATCTAGGGATAATCCCACCCTACATCCCCCCATCACATGCCTGCAAGGGTCTCCTCCTCTTGGGAAACATTTTTGATGTTTGGTGATGGGGTCTCACTAAGTAGCCCAGGCTTGTGTGGACTCATAAGCCTCCTGCCTCAGCCTCTTGAGTGCTGGGCTTCTAGATGTACAACACAGCACACAGAAGAAAAGTGTCTGAAATCGAGAAAACCACATTAGCAACAGTCTTAGAGTGAATGAATATCTGTAGGCTTTAGCTCTGGCTACGAGGCTCATTTCATTCCTGTGCACTCATCATTCTAGGATCCTGATGGTGTACCAGAAACTATATGGCTGTTGAGGGTGGTTCCCAGGTTAATAGCAAACATATTTTGAGTTATTATTTTGCACCAGGCACCATTTTAAGTCTTGTATTTCACATGGATTAACTCATGAATCATCACTAAAACCACTGGTTGACATAGTTGCTATCCCCATTCTATGGATAAGGAAATAGAAATGTCAGCTAGTTAAGTAATTACCTAAGCTAACATTGCTGCCTGCTAGTATAGAAACCACGGGGTCTCACATGCTTTGTCCGTTGCCTTTCCACTAGGAAAATGTGCAAAAGTGCATACAGTAGTCCCTTCACTTACAGATTGTAAAGTTCGGAAACAATTATGTTATTTAAGATCATTATGATATCTGATTTTGGTTGTCAACTTGACACATCTAGGAAGAGGAATGTGTCCAATTGAGGAATTGCCTCCATCAGATTGGCCTATGGATATGTCTGTGGGGCATTTTCTTGATTGCTAGTTGATGTAGGAATCTAGCCACTGTGGGTGGTGCCATCCCTAGGTAAGTAGTCCTAGGTTGTTCAAGAAAACAGATTGAGCATGAGCCAGGGAAATTAAGCCATGATCTCTGCTTCGTCTCCTGCCTCCAAGTTCATGCCTTGGCTTTCTTGAATGGATGATGGACTGCAAAGCATAGATGAAATAAGTTTTTTCATTCCCAAGTTGCTTTGGTCGTGTTTATCATGGCAACAGAAAGAAAACTAGGAAATCATGTTTAATTCTCTCTCTCTCTTTTTTTTACATGACTGTGTGTGTGTGTGTGTGTGTGTGTGTGTGTGTGAGAGAGAGAGAGAGAGAGAGAGAGAGAGAGAGAGAGAGAGAGAGAGTATGTGGTATGAATATATGGTGTGCTTGTGTGTGCGGTATGTGTGTACATGTTGTATGTGTTGTGTGTGTGTGTGTGTGTGTGGTCTGTGGTGTATGTATATGTGCTCTCTCTGTGTGTGCTGTGTGTGTGTGTTACATGTGGAGGTCAGAGGACAATTTATGGGATTCAGTTTATCCTTCCTCCATGTGGGTTCTAAGGATTGAACTTAGATCAAGCTTGGTTTCAAGCACCTTTAACCAGCTGAGCCACTTCTCAAGCCCTGACTTATTTTTTCAACTCTTAGGAAGTTTCTAGAAGAAGCTATTTAAGTTAGCATGTTTCTCTTGAGTGTACAATAATGTTTTCATAAACAGTGGTGGACTTTCACTTCAATTTTTGGGTACATTACCAAGGACTAAGGAATTTCCAGAACTCCTTATCATCCCAGAAGTTGATTTTCTCTGTAGGGAAATGCCATGTGACACATCCAGCATTTCATGTTCAAAGTCAGGCTGGTACTTTGTCAATGAGTTACTCAGTTGTTGACATGGTCCCTTATCAACACTTTCACCTGTCCAGTACATTACCTTGTCTATTGAAACAGCATCTTCCAGCTGCAGAGTCTAGAGAGAGGGACTGCTTTATTCAGCCTTCCATATGATCTGTCATACCAGAACAGTCAAGGGGTGAAGAGATGGACTAGTAGTTCCTGAAGAGAACTAGTCCAATAGGGATAATGAAGTCACCCTACAAATAATCACAAACAAAGCAGATGTGTCAAGTGCCAATAGAAATGCATTGTGCGGGTGTCGGTAAAGAAAAGATGGGATCTTGGAGAAAATAAGAAAAATGTAGGTCAGATATTTATTTGTCAGAGATGGGAAGGGGAACATCTTCATCCTAGGGCACAACAAAGGGCCAGGGTTTGAAGTGCCTGGGCTACATGTAAGATGACCACTCAGTTTCCATCTGGGCATTCTGGAGAGATCAGAGACTAGTCACTTCTGGTTGGAGTATGAGTAGAGGAAGGGAAGGAGAAGGATGGGTGCAGAGCCAGGCCCAGGACATCCTGTGAAGGCTTAGCTATCATGCTGTTTGGCTCCCATTCATAAAGAACACTGACGGCTGTGGCAAGAAGTAGATCATGGTATTGGCAAGGCTGGGATGATGGTAGAAGGTAGGCAGCTGTTGTAAGAGTTTCAGGTGAGTTGGAAGGGTGAAGAGAAGAGCCACAGACATACCAGGTTTCTGGAGACTGACATTGGAAGTACTGATCTGGGGAGATTTCTCAGTGGTTAAGGCACTTACTGAGCCACGATGAGATCTATAGCAGGATCCCCAGAACCCATGTAGATGCTGTTGGGCATGGCGGCATGTCTGTTATTTCAGCCTCAGAGGGAGGAGATGGGGCATCACCACAGAAAGCTGGTTGGCACCAGACTAGTCCTATTGACAAGCTTTTCGACTGAGAGGCACTACCTCAGTGGATAAGGTGGAAGAGATTGAAGATGATTCTGAACATGAATCTTGGACTTTCACATGAACATGAACACAGATGTATGGACTTCTCCATGTGAAACATACACAGACACACACACACACACACACACACACACACACACACACACACACACACACACACAGAGAGAGAGAGGGGGGGGGCAGTTGAATTCTTCTACCCATTTCACTGGGACAGAGTGCTCCTCTGCACAGGACAGAAACCATCTTCTTTAGCCATAAACTAGGATGCTTTTACTCTGTATCCCAGTGAAATGGATTGAGGGCAGGAATAGTTCTCTGATCCTGTAATACTATAGCCACAGATATAAAATGAATCAAAAGACATATCACATCTATTTTGCTTCTGTTAGAGTCCTGTAATTGCCCAGTTTAAATGCAAGGTGAGGTCCAGTGATTTCCCATTGAATGTCCACTCTATTTCAGTTTTTAGCTCTTGTGCTTCATGGCTGGCCAAGCCTGTGTACTGATGGGCTCTAAAGACTGATCCCTAATCAGTCTGAATGTAGTGTGAATAAAAACTAAACTTCAGAATGACGAGACAAAGAAGAGTGAAAATCTGAAGCATGTTCATCCTTGCTCTATCTCATTCTTGTCTTTGCTAAAAATGAAGAGGAGACAGAATAAGTTTCAAACCCACATAGCTTGTACAGTCCCCAATATTCTCATCTGGCTCAGTGAATGCCAGAGTACAATAATAATAGCCTATTAACTTTCAGAGGACATGGGATCAAACCAATAAAAAGAGGTTCATATTTTTCTATATGGTCACCTCCCCTCCAAAGCAGGGCCCTCATTAAAGTAACAGCTGTCTTAATGTGGCTTTAACCCGGTGACTCTTTACATTCCTTATGGCTTCTTTAGCTCCCTTGAGACACATCATGTCTTGCACCAGGCTATGATCTACAGCCTAACAAATTCCCTAGAACAACCAGCATATGGATCTTTTACTTAACCCAGCAGGAAAAAGAAGCGAGCAGTTAATCACTGATTAAAATGCCAGCAGAAAATGCTGGAGTCCTTGGGAAGAGCTGGGAAAGCGGTAGCTAAGTCAACTCACTTTGAATGATAGCCAGAGAGTGTGAGTTACTTTAATTTGGGGGCACCTGGGAGAAACCAAACCTCAAACCCTCAAAGCCCAAACCATGTCTACATTCCATGTTTTAGCCCGTTGAGGAAAAATATTTCCAGTCTCTTCTGGATAGAGATGAAACTAAAGCTGTAATAACTTAGGTCTTTGTCAGAGTTGCATAGAAATTCATTTGGACACTTGGGTTTCTCACTGCCAAATCTGAGCACACAGCAAGCTAAGATTCTCTGTTGTGCAGTGAAGGCTCCATCTAGAAATAATGTCAGAAGAAGAGGAAGGAGGAAAGAGGAATCACAAGAAAAGAAAACCAAACAAAAAAACCAAAGACAGATCAATTGCTGATCTTTGGATAGCTGTTCATAAGCAAATAATGGGAGCATGAAGGTTTTATTGAGACAGAACTATTTGCAAATATTTATGGCATGCAAATATTTTAGCATTCCATCTCAGAATGAAGTAGGCAAGTTTCTTACTGTCAAGAGGACAGGTACCTGCGGGAACAGCATCTGACCAGAAGATAGGAGGTGTCATTTTTGGTGCCAGTTTGCCAAGAATGTCTTGTTGAGCTTGGACTTAAGTTTTGCTTTTTTTAAAGTATGGGGTAAATTATATCAGGTTATCTCAGTCTGGGTTCAAGGATCACCAGGGTAATCATGGATGGATTTCTGGAGATCTGGGAGATGTGTGTGCATGTTTACGTGAGTGTGTGTACGTGTGTGTACGTGTGTGTGTGTGTGTGTGTGTGTGTGTGTGTGTGTACACATGTGTCTGTCTGTCTACACAAGTTTTAGCTTTGGACAGTGTCTCAGGATTTCATATTTTCAAATATCATCTCTCCCATATCCCCAAACTGAAAGCTACTGTGAGGGGCTATATAGGTGGTTCAGTGGTTATGAGCACTTGGTATCCTTACAGAAGACCCTAGTTCAGTTCTCAACATGTACTTGGCAGCTCATAACACCTGTAACTCCAGTCTCAGGTGACTCAATGCCCTTTTCTGGCTTCCTTGGACACCAGGCATACATGTGGTGTACAGACATACAGGCAGGCAAAAACCCATACACATAAATAAAATAAAATAAGAAAAAGGAAAAAAAAACCCTACTAGGCAACAAGATCTTGCAGGACCTTCTATAGTATAAGTTTGGGATTCCTAGAAGAGCCCAAAAGAGTCTTAAAGTCACCTAACATACCTCTACAGTTTGGAAGGTAGGATAGGTATAGAAAACCCTGACTCCAGAGTGGAAGGAAATTGAAGTCCTCTGCCACTCTCCACAGGAACTTTCTCTTGATGTATCAAGATGCAGATGACTGGGCTTGCATGTGTCATGGACCTGTGACATGTGTGAGAACGTGGCTGTCCTCTTCCTCTGCCTGCTCTCCCTCCATACATAGGCTAAAGCTGGGGAGCAGCAAGAATGGGAGGAAGGGCTCAGGAGAGCTGGCACTCGAAGAGGAAGGAGATGGGAGGGTTCAGAGAAACCAACAGCATGTCCTGAAGTTACCTACTTGGCCTACACTCTCTTTGGCCTGGTAGCAGTACACATCACAGAAGCTAGTGTTCAATGAAGCAATTTACAATCCAGTGGAATTCTCTTTCAAAGGATGGAGTATTATGTTTTCCTTCCCATTTTTCAAATTGCATTTGAAATAACCCATCTGGAATAATGTAGGTTAGACTGCCTTTGAGGACAAACCAAAAATGTGAACAAGTAATTTATTGATGGGTAAAATTAGGCTCACACCACGGGACAATTAGCACTAATCCATGAAACTTGGAAGCAAATTTGACCTAAGCCACCACTCAAGTCAAACTGGCTCTCAATTATTTGAGGTGTTCTGTGGGCACTTCTCTGTTTACTCATTGGCACAAAAGGCTTTGGCTGTTGACTGTGCAGTGAAGTATACCAAGCCAGGCTTTAATTAGGTTTTCTGACAAGAGTCCACGTGAGCTTTTAATTTAATAGTATTTATTGAACACTTAATATCTCCTAAACATCCTTTTAAGTGCTTTGCCACATGCCTGCAGTAGTTTTATGTATTTCTCAATTAGCAAATGAGAGCCAGAACTCCACAGGCACTAAGCAAAGTGTTCAAGGTCAAAGCGGTGGCAAGAAGCGAGCTAGTGTTTGATTTTTGACGGGTCAACATCCTGCCTAGCTGAATAAAAAGCAATCCTGCATTTCCACTGTGGAAGTACTAATTTTCTCCACCCCAATCCCACACTCGGGGTTGAATCTGAACAACTTGGTTACTTTACTCACGGAGGGAAATTTTGTAAAAATTGTATTCTTATTTTGAAACCCATTATCCTTTTCACCTCATAGTTATTATGATGTTATAGGGAACTTTTGAATGGTTTGAATTTTACTCCAAATAACTGTTGGATGTCATAATATTATGGAAATCCATGTGAAAGATTATTTTTAAAGAAGTTTATTGATAACTCAGTAGACAGGTAAAGACGAGTCAGGTTGTTATTCAATTGAAATAGAAACTCGATTTAGGGGAATATTTAAGGTATTTGATATTATACAGACAATTACAGGCAATTAACTGTATATGATAGGAGACTATCAAGCAATGTATGCCTCCTGCCCTCACTTGCTTAGCATGTTAGCAGTGATGGGAAAGCCAGAAGAGGTGATGTGGAGAGAATAAAATTACATTGATTATAGATCATAGAATTATACTTAACAGATATGTAGCTGACTTTGTAAACCTTGTTCTTTCTGCCTTATTGGCAAAGACATTCTTGGAACATCAGACGCCAGTTTGTTTCTGTTGCTCTGGTTACTCTTTTCAAAATACGGAGAAATATCTGCATTTTTTTATGTGTATGAATGTGTTGCCTGTATGAATGTCTGTGTACCACACAAGTACCTGTGCATGAGGAACCCAGAAAAGGGGTTTGTATTCCCTACAATTGGAATTGCAAACAGTTGTGAGCCATCACGTGGGTAATGGGAATTAAACATGGGTCCTCTGCAAGAGCAGTCAGTGCTTTTAACTGCCTAGCCATTCCTTCAGCCTCTAATAAGGCAACACTGCTAATCATTGTAACAAAGTTATAAATTCTCTCGACCTGTTGGGGATGGAGCCATCCTGTGTTATGCATTCACAGGATACAGTGGATTATGAGTTGATTGCCTGTTAGGAATTGATAATTCAATGCTACTGGAGGCATCTGAGTAGAGGGATTGTTTTTCTTCTTCAGTTAAGTATAGGGTGATGACTACATTCCAGTATCCCAAGCTTGGTCAACAAAGGTATTTAAAATAAAGGTCATTTCAAGGGCAACTTTTCTTTTTCCAAGTGGAAATTGAAGATGCTTCCTGAGTTTCGAAACAGGAGGCAAAGGCTAAATCCCATTTTCAGCATTAGCGCGTTTTCCCTTGAGTATTGCATCTGGCTGGAATGGGTGGGTCTAGAAGCACCAAGGTTGGCATTAGCTAGGTTATTAGAAACCTCTGATGAAATGGCCAGAGACAAGTAGGCCGGTCCTCCTGGCCTGGTTTTCTCTAGAACAGCACTCTGGATATAGGGAGCTTCAGTTTAAACATTAGGACTATTTCTTTGAGAACCCCCCAACTTCCTGTTGAAAGTTTATTTTTAGTAAAGATTTACTTCTTAACTATCTTTTCTTGATTTTTTTTTTCATTGTAAGGACTGAATTTGAACCTGAGACCTTTTGCGTGCTAGAAAAATTCTTTTTTTTTTTTTTTTTTTTCCCCTGAGACAGGGTTTCTCTGTGTAGCTTTGCAGCCTATCCTGATACTCACTCTGAAAACCAGACCAGGCTGGTCTTGAACTCACAGAGATCCGCCTGCCTCTGCCTCCCAAGTTCTGGGATTAAAGACGTGCGCCACCAATGCCTGGAGCTAGAAAAATTCTTTACCATTGATGTGTACTCCTAGCTCCTTCCTGTCAGTTTTTTTTTTAAATTGTAGCTATAACAGGTACTATACAATAAACATAAACATTTTAAAATAAACCTCTCATGGGTTTATGCTGCATCTTCAGTACTTACTAGTATCAGTCTGGAAAAATCAAATGAGCACAAACTTCAAATCCATAGCCACTTAGTTTGTTTTGGATTCTGTCGTTTGATGGTAATTGTGGAAAGTGATGATATTTGTTCATCATTATTTGAGCAAAGATAACCTCTACATTTCTTTTTTTCTTTTCTTCTTCTTTTTTTTTTCTGAGACAGGAAAAAAAATATAGCTTTGACTGTCCTGGAAAACTCACTTTGTAGACTAAACTGGCCTTGAACTCACAGAGATCCACCTACCTCGGCTGGGATTAAAGATGTGTGCGACCACACAGGCTTTAGATTTCTTTTCAGCTTTGGTTTATGCCATTAGTAGAATGGCTTTTGACACTGTGGTATGCTGAGCTTCATGGAGAGCTTAGGCCTAGCCAACCCTGTTCAGTCCAAGCTGGCTTGCTTATCTAAAGCTTAGAGAAGACCACGGGAAGAGAGCTGGGCAACAAGCTTCAGCAACATCAAAGTGCAGATCTCTGAGTGCTTCATGAAGGGTGCACTGGAATTCAGGGTGGTGACTATGTGAATGAAGTCACCTCAGATCATCTAGGAGTTCACTTCTTCCAGGGTAGCACAGAAATCTGGAACTCTGTGGCATGCAGTTGACTTTAAGCAAGTGATGGAACAGCCTTCCTTGAACCAGAAGGGTCTTTCAAACTTGCCTCTTTAGCATGCAAAGTCTGACTACAGTGGGTGGGAGGCTAAGTACTTTCAAGCATGAATTCTCACCCCTAGGCTCTTCCACTAATACAGAGGATGCCAAGCTCTTCCTTGCTTTTCTTTCCATGACACTAGTGGCAATTTATTAAATTAAGTAGATCGATAACTCAATTACTTATCAATATGGGAAAACACTGGATTACCTTATTTTCCCCCTGGAAACACAAGGAGTATTAAGAGATAATATTTGGGGCTGGTGAGATGGCTCAGTGGGTAAAGGTGCTTGCCACCAAGCATGATGACTGATGACATGAGTTCAAGCCCTGGAACCCATAAAGTGGAGGGAATGGACTCTTGCAAGTTATCACCCGTGGACGTTCTAGGCAAGGACTTTTCCAGCCGAATTCTCTTTTCTTAGTCAGGCTGGTCACATCTTTATATTCTCTAATGTGACCCCTATCTAGAGAGATACTCCTTGCGACAATTACACCCAACTTTTAAAATGAGCAGAAACTTTGTCCTCACTCTAAAGTTTTTCTGATTCTGTGACTTTCTAACCCAGAGCTTCTGTGTCCTGTGAGCAATTCTTCTGGGCTCTGTGAAGGACGCTGCCTGAATGCCACACTCCCATCACATCCTCTCCTACCCCTTCGACCTCCAGTGCTATGTGTTTCTCCCTGTTAAGTTTCAGTGAACTTTCTATAAAAATGATGAAGCTTTTGGTTGGTAGAAGTCTTCTCTTGTTGTGTGGCAAATACTATGTGTGCACCCTGGAAAATTTACTCCAAGTTTTACATCTTAGTTATACAGATTTAAATCATAGTTGGGTAAGATCTTGAAGTGTATTAGAAGCCTGTATAACACCATTCAACACGGTAGACACTCAGTTAGATTTCTGGCTGGTATCTATTTCTGTTCTCCATTGACACACAAGAAGAGTGGGGCTTTGAATTAGTGGAAGACAGATTAATTTCCAACAGATTCTTCTGAACAGAGGTGATTAGTATAATGCTCAGCACAGGGCATTACAGTGCATAATATATTACAAAATGTTTCCCTTTTTTTCTTTGAAGCTCTTCATCAGCAGCTATTGTAATTGAGATGAGTGTGATGTCTCACACTTTGAAAAATATGGTAAAATGTCTTTACTTGTATGAATTTGTGTTCAATGTGACTATCTAGAGAAGTGGTTCTCAATGTGTGGGTCATGACCTCTATGGGGGAGGGTCAAATGGCCCTTTCATAAGGTTTGTCTAAGATAATCAGAAAGCACAGATATTTACATTATGATTCACAACAGTAGCAAAATTACAGTTATGAGGTAGCAATGAAAACACTTTTATGCTCGGGGGTCACCACAACATAAGGAACTGTATTACAGGGTCCCAGCATTAGGAAGGTTGAGAACCACTGGTCTAGGACCTGTACTTACACTGATTATAGATAGACAGAAATAGACTAATATGAATATAAAGCCTAAGGCTTGGTGTATATAATTGGCAAGGTCAAATTTAGGACATGTGCCATATGTGTGAATGTTGGTATGTAGGGGTGTCCAAGTGCCTCATGGATTTCCTGGAAGGCTATGGTATGAGGGTGCAATGGCATTGGTGGTAGTAGTAAAGAATGCTTACTCTTTTGAACCCTGCTTGGAAGTCTCAGCCCAGGGCCATTATCAGCTTTATTGATGCAAGTCCACATAGGGTCCCTGGAGCCCCTTTCTTGACCTCTGACATTTAACTCTTCTTTCACCCCAACATATTACAGAAGACAGAGGGCTCTTGGCTGCATTTGCCCTGTCAGTAAGGGGCCTTTAATCTGTTTTAGCATGAAAAATTTATTAAGAATGTACTATTATTTCATCAGTGAAATCCTCAAATTTTAAATTAAATCCATAGGTCTGGTTTAGCAACCGCCGTGCAAGATGGAGGAAGCAAGCTGGGGCCAATCAACTGATGGCTTTCAACCATCTCATTCCGGGGGGATTCCCTCCCACAGCCATGCCGACCCTGCCAACATACCAGCTGTCGGAGACTTCTTACCAGCCCACGTCTATTCCACAAGGTACCTAGGAAGAAAAACAGGATGATAAGGATATAACTCCCAACTGCTTCCCATTGGCTGATTTACACAGTGAATTATGCCTGTGATGCTGTTGGTGTGCCAATCATATGACATTAGCTTTCCCTATGCATACCTGCCATGTCTCAGAAGCAGTTTGTGCTATATTTGAAGTTCTTTAGATAAAATGTGCTGTGATGAAGCACTATTTCAGTGTTTAAAAACAATGCAACTTTCCCAAAGAAACATGGGGTCGCCCATCCCCCTTTTGTTAAAAACTAAGCACTGTATTTATATTCCTGGTTTCATTCAACTGAGGTTCAAGGATCATAACTAGTTGCAATAGTAATTCAAGGAACGTAAGCTTTGGTAAAGTCATAATTTGTTAGGGCAAGAGGGAAATGGGATAATGTTAAATTGTAAGACTATTATTTTAGGGGTGTTCAAGACAGTGTTTCCAACATTCTAAACTCTGATGTTCTATTCATGCATTAATGCTTTAAGAGCACATTTGATGAGAAATTTGGAACTTGTAGTGATCATATTGTGTTCACTACCCAAATTGGCTTGTTAGTATTGCTAGTGTAGTATCTGTGATCATATTCCAGGTGTGTGTGACCTGGGAGTTTATGCCAAGATAGATAGATGTAACTTATTTGTTGGGTGGTTTTGCAACTGAACAGTAAGAAATACACTTGGAAGTCTGATAGCATCTGACCAAATGGGTAACTACTAGTGGGAACTTTTGCATTGAACTTGCTCTGCTGGCCTACCAGAGAGCATCATGGTCTACTAGAGAGCATCATGGTTGGTCCTCTTCTTTGTTTCAGCTGTGTCAGATCCTAGCAGCACCGTTCACAGACCTCAACCACTTCCTCCGAGCACGGTACACCAAAGCAGTATTCCTTCGAACCCAGACAGCAGCTCTGCCTACTGCCTCCCCAGCACCAGGCATGGATTTTCAAGCTATACAGATAGCTTTGTGCCTCCGTCGGGGCCCTCCAACCCCATGAACCCCGCCATTGGCAATGGCCTTTCACCTCAGGTCAGTCCTGTGTTTCTAGACAGATGATTTGCCGTTACCAGAACCAAATAGTCAATTCCCTGAGGCAGCGGTAAATGAATTGCCAAATGTAAACCATAATGTATTCTTTATACAAGCCACATGATTTCAGTTTTCGAATTTCCTTTCTTTCTTCCCTTTCTACTGGAGGCATCAAAAGTTATAGCTTAGACTTAAAATTCAAGTGACTTCTAATGCAATCATGGAGACTCTGTGTTTATACTTAGCTGTCAAGGCATTTGTCCTATGCCTTCCCTCTCCTTAGCTCTGAGCTTTGGTTGAAAGTCCCCAAACTTGCCAGGGTTTCTTTTCTTTTGGCTTTTGTTTGTTTGTCTGTTTCAAATGGTGTTTGGTCAGCTGACAGAATTTTGAGGAAAAATCCTCATCAGAAAACACCCAAGCTCTGGCATAACAATTGGAGAGGAAGCAGAAAAATTTGTGTAGAGAGAGAGGGGGAAGTGAAGAAGCAGAGGGGAAAAAGGAAAGGAGAGAAGTGGGTTAGTAGGAGAGGGAGGAGGAGAGGAAGGGAGAAAAGGAGGGAGGCAGAGAGAGAGAAAGGAAGAGAGAGAGAGAGAGAGAGAGAGAGAGAGAGAGAGAGAGAGAGAGAGAGAAAGACCCAGCTGAAGACTGCAGAACCTGGAATGAATGAGTTATAGGAACACAAATTAGGAGAATTGCTAGTCTTTGGGACTATATAAATATTTGGACATTGTAATTGTTTTTCTAATTTGCGTTGGACTATGAGTTTTTCTTGGGGGATTGCATTAATAAATTGCCCTGATAATTGCATGTCAGAAGGATGGTTAAATTTCCTACACGTGGCATCTGTCTGAACTTGACATTATTAGTAGTTGTTTAAATACAGATAGCTTGATTTTATTAGAGAGAGAGAGCAGTTGGCCCAGGTGGCAAGGAGAGCCACCCACTAAATTTGGAGAAATGTCACAAAGGGATTGCAATCTATAATTGCAATCGAGGATCTCTTTGGGGCCGAGAGTGAGAGTTTTAACAGCTTTATCTTTTCTCTACCTCTTTTCTCCTCTTGCTGGTTAGAAAAACAGAGAGAAACTCAGAATGACACAAATGAAAAGTGAAAAGACAATTATACTCAATTACACACTAATCACGGGCTATCACCGCTGCCTAAGCACTGAGAGGGTATTCTAATAGGCAGAAAATGAGATTTTAATGGCACAAAGGGTGGCCAAAATAACGACTCATATATCTTTGCCTTCCCCAGCTTCTTCAACTTGTGGTGTGCGTCTTCGGAGTGGAGCTCTTGGGCTCTGTGTAATGGTGATAACTCCGAGCAGCTGAGGAGTTCAAAGCCACAGGAGTTGAAAAGACTGGATGGCAAAGGCAATGAAATAAACATTTCCGCCTCCAGGCAAAAGTTCATAAATCCTTTTTTGTAACAGTAAATGTAATTAAGTTTTATAGATTCCTATAGCACATCTTGGGCTTAAAAAAAAAAAAAGTAAGAGGTGGCTTTAAACCCTCAGCAGGAAAATAACAACATGAAAACAATGGAAGCCTTCCTACAGGACTTCCAGCTCCTTTGATTTCCAAGTCCTGGCATTTGGGGATGCGATTTTACATGACAATGACAGGCTTCCACTAAAAGAGCCAGCTTTGTAACACTCATTTATAACCCTCAATTCCTTGTGTAGAAACTTCTTCCAGAGTTTAGAAGCAGCATGTAAAGGTTCAGCAAGTTTGAACATCAGCCAGTCACTTGGGTGCCAGAAAACAGCTTTTTAGTTTTTACTCATTTACTTTATTTTATGTGTACTCTGTTTTTGCGTGCATGTATGTCTGGGTGAGGATGTCAGATTCCCTCCATAGGCGTTACAGGCAGGTGTGAGCTGCCATGTGTGTGCTGGGAATTGAACCCAGGTCATCTGGAAGAGTAGCCAGTGCTCTTAACCACTGAACCACCCCACAGAGAACAGCTTTTTGATTTGTTGGAAAGTTTCCACAGGAGTAATGTGTGACCCGAGCTGCTTCTGTGAGAGGCAGGATTCCATCAGAAGGCCTAAGAACCTCATTCTCTTGAACCGTAATGAAAATAACACAAACTCTAATTCTGTATTTGAAATGGTTAGTTTCTTGCACACAGTGGACTGGGAATAATGTTATAGCAGTATTACCTAAGGGGATGTGAGCCGCCAAAGCTCACCTTCAAGAAAACCGTCAGTTCTCAACTGTCAGTGACTTCAGAGTTGGTGCCATGGTGGGGTCATTTTCATATCCAGCAATGGAAAAATCTTGCAGGAAACTTCCCCCCTGTATTTCTTCAGTTCATCTTACGTACTATTTCAGTTCTGTACTTGCATTTGTGAATAAGTAGTGTATTTTGTGTTTCTACTGTAGACTACCAGTAGGGTTCCGTGCTGTCTTAGTTCTTACAGCCTTCCCAAAGATCCAGAAAAGAGAGAATAGTGTCCCTCAAGCAAAGTTAAGGATGAGACAGGGCGAAAGTGGATCTGCATCATCCAAACACATTTATAAAATAATGAAGGAGAAAATGGAGACTAGAACTCAGATTTCTACAGCCCTTTGGACTGGTTGCTTATGAGGTAAAAGATGCCTACAGTGGTTTTGCTTGTCTGGCTTTATGAGAAACCAGTATAAAGAAAGTTATGACAAGCCCATTCCTAACAACTTGTTTCAGCTGTACCCGAAGTGAAAATAAAAAGATAGCTATGGCCTGTAGCTTCTGCTTTGCAGAGGTCACGCTATTGGTATACTGATCGGATCATGTGATTCCAAAAATTGGGTACCTGTTACTTCTCTTATTCACCCGTTGCTCTCCTACTTCCTCCATCTCTGTCTTGTCCCTGGTTGAGCAGGCAATTCAAGGGCAGGAGTCATCGGTTGTAATCCACCATTAGTATAAGGGGGCTGGAATTAGAATCCAGGATTCCTGGCTGTTGGTTTAGGATCTAGCTATTATTGAGAAGAAAGGAAGCACACTTTGAAACAAATCGGAGACAGGATTTTAGTCACATTTGAAAATATTAATAGAGATTAGTTTCCTAAGCTTTTTATTTTTTCAGTCCTGGGGATTGAATTTAGATTTTGGTTTTAGATTTATTCATTTTATTTTACGTGCATGAGTGTTTTCCCTGCATGGATGTTTGTGTACCACATGTATTCCTGGTATTTGCAGAGGTCAGAAGAGGGTGTTGAATCCCCTGGAACTGCAGTAACAGACATTGGTGTGTCACCACATGGGTGCTGGAAACTGAACCTGGGTCCTCTGCAAGAGCAGTCAGAACTCATAACTTCTGGGTCTTCTCTCCAGTTAAGTTAGATTAATTTAGAATTTTTTTTGATAAGCCTGACTGATTTTCATTCGTCTTTTAATTTCTACCAGTAATAAAAAACATTCCACATTGACTGTATAGAAGTTTTTCAGGACAACCACTCATGATTTTTTTGTACATTGACTTTGAGTTCTTTTTGCATCTTTCTAAAAATTGAGATAGATGGTAGTATATGATTTTACATCTGATGGAATGTCCATTGAATTATTGTGGCCAATTCATTGTAGCTTTCTTTGGTAGAGTCTATTTGGCATATTTAAAATATTTGTGTATTTTATTTGACATTTTCTCCAGTATCACCAATGTTGGCATATCGTCCTATTCAAACTGGCAGGGAGTAACAGAATGAATGAGAACCAATGTATAAAGGGATTTTTCTAGTATTATGTTTGTTTTTTGTTTCATGGCTTTTTTCTCTCTCTCTTGACATAAGGTCTCACTCTATACCAGGTAGGCCTGGGACTTTAGTAATCTTTCCACCTTAGTCTTCTATTACTGGAAATACAAGCCACTATGATTGGTTGATTTCTAGCTTTTTGATAAGAATCGGCAGACACATCATTTGCCAAATGATACCCCACTCTCTCTCTATCTGCCCTTCTTTGAACACAGATTACATGTTTTTGTTACTAGTGTGGGCCACTGCCCTTGACCTGCTTGTCTTGCAGAGCCTGGTCAAATGGTTTCACAAATGGAGGGCTGGCCTCCCATTTGCTAGTAAAGGCTGGATCTGTCAGGACACTTGAGGCAAGATTCTCAGAGATAGACAGGGGCAGGGCAGGTTAAAACCTCAATATTTCCTACATTCTGCATAGCTGTCTGACATATTTAACCTTTCCAGGAGATGGGGCTCAGAATGAGGCTCCAGTATGCCCTGAGAAGACCACCCAACTCACCCTAGTGAGACCTTTCCCTGGTAGCAGCATCTGTCTTTTGAAGGGTTATATTCTCTTGCTGCAAGGACAATACAGAATCCACACACACAGACACTGGTTTCAGTATCTTACACACATGTGGTCGAGACAGAGGACACTGACTAGGAAGTCGGATTGCAAGGAAAGATTACCACACACTCAAGACACGAGGCTTATTAACGCGTGGCCCATGTTCTTTTAATTAACTTTCCTTTGCATGAAATAGTACCCTGAGTGCTTCCCCACCCCCAAAACACACATAGCTAACACCCCCAAAACGGACAATTAGATTAACAAACTTGCATAATTTCATGCCCCACCTCCACCTATTTCTATAAACTTTGCAGTATTTGCCGACAGCTTCCAACAAGCACTTGAGTGAAAAACACTATCACTGGTTGCAGGGGGTCTGGGGAAATTCTCTGTTGCTCTGTCATCTATGAAAATGGGCCAACTTGGCAGCATTTAGGGCTCATCAGCAATTGCAAATGATTCTTCAAATGTTTTAGGTTTGGTAAAACCTAAAACACATTTTTTTTGCCAAGCACTTTTTCTCCTTAATTTTTCAAACTGTGCATTTCAGGGAACATTTGATCCATATGGTTTTGATTCATTTACTCTTATATCACTGAGGGTTTTTTTTCCCCCTATGGAGCCATTTGATATGCAAGAAGCTTTCCTACACTCGGTTTAAAGCCTCCTCCTTCTTAAAAGGAGGAAGTCCTGTTTGCAACTACAGAGGCCATAAATTCTGAGACCCACTCAATCCAGCAACACTTAAAACTACATTTGGTATGAATCTGGGTCATTATGAGCATATTTTATGTTTAGAGCAGACAGGCAGGACTTCATTCTTACTTATGAGTGAAACCAATGACAAAATAAGAAAATAGGCTTAAATTACAAAAAAAGTTTTGTTTTAGAGAACATTTAACTGTTACCAACAAATTCTGAGGTCAAAGCTACACACAGAGGCTGCCTTTCAAATTTTGTTCAGGTCTTGGGGAAGATGTAATCGAATAACTAGTACACCTGTCCTGTTTTACAGCTAATCTACCAAGGGGGAAAATTCTCATAAAGAATTGTCCACCAGCTTGAAAATGCTCGAATGTCCTTTTGGCACTCAGCACCTCCGGAAGAAAGGGTTGGTCTGTGGATCTCATCAGATCTGTTGATCATCCATCTCAGTCTGGTTGGACTGTCACACACTTGTAGTGTTAAGATCCCAGGCCTGAAACATAACCAGAAAGAGTGACTGGATCTCCAAACTAATGAGATGGCGATTGACGGTGTAAGATGCCAGGACCGACTTCTGTTCTCATTCACATTTCACAAAAGGAAGCCCTCACCTCAAATACCCATCCAGTTGTTTTTAAAGAAGAATATTAAAATTGAGATTATTAGTGTGTAATGTATGTAAATTGCATATCTGGTGTCAGCTATGCTTATTAGGCAGTTTCTCCATTTCATGCATATATGTATTAGACTATCGTGGTCCCATTTCAAATTAGATTTCAATCGCTCAACACAGTTTCTTTTGACAAACATTCGTTAATGCTGAAGCTTATTAAGGTGAAGCAGCTAAGGGTTAATATGTTTACCTTAAAGTCAAGACTGCTTTTGATTTTGCTTGTGTTTTTCTTTTGACTACAGAGTTAATTATGATCTCACATTCTTTAGCTGCAAGGCAGGATGGTGGTGGCTTGTTCTTAAGTAAGGAAGAACGTGCCACAGATCAGCTTATTCTATGGATAGACTACAGCCATTAAAATAAACTATTACAAATATTTACAATAGGTGCTTTTCTATGGAAATTTTTGTGCTCCCCCACATCCCTCCCCTGCTTTTATTTCTGGACATTTTGGGTAAACATTCAGAAGCTATTTAAAGCTAGTATTATTGATAAGCCATTTATTTTGCACATTTGACACACAGATTGCTGGTCCAATGCTGTACCCTCAGCTTACCTTTTATTGCTTCCAAGAACCAGACAAACAGGTGGTCTGCCACACTAACCCAGTTCCCTAAGGAGCACTTCCTTCCTTCACACTCTCCAGAAACTCATCCATGGAAGAAAGAGGGGTGATTTTGATTAAAGAGATTTGTTGGGTGTCAAACAAAGCTGGGATGGAGACACGTTCCGTATGAAAGTGGCTGTCTCGCCAAAGCCCTACATCTTTCTGGTTCTTTTCTAAAGTGGCCCATGAGCTCATTCTCAGGGCTTGAGAAGCCCCATATGTTTACGAAGACTCAAGGCTGTTTACGATCATAAATGAGCCTGTTTCAGTTACATCAGAAGAACTCTGGGTCATTTGTGTATTTCCAGCAGGCCGTATTCTGCTGGGGGGTGAGGGGCTTCCTCTCTGTAGTGAACATATCACTGTTAATGCCTTTGTTGAATCCATATAGGCTGCCATTGACTGGTGCCTTGAAGTTTGCTCTACAGGCTGAGGTCCCTACCCTTAAAAACATGAGGAGCACCCTGGCTTATGTTGATTCTAGTTGTGGCCTCTTGATTTACGCAGATTAGGACAGTTGTGAGAATAACAATGAGTTGGCCCAAATCTTCTTCTTATGGATAGAGATGACAGCCAATGACAGTATCAGGAATCAACAATCCCAAAGACAGCCACAGGCAAGCCTTTTCTGCTGAATTCATTTTTGTGTGTCTGTCGAATTGATTCCAATAGCAATTCTGTCAGCTCTGTCCTTCTGTACATTAGACAAATTAGACAATGGCCTGTGGTCTTTTAGGCTCATTTGAATTCCTCTAGCCACTGAAAAGGAAAAGAAAAATTGAGTGTGATTGCTTAGTTTATAACTAAGCTACTAGAATAAAAAGTTTGTCTTTGTAGTCAGCAACATACAGACTAGCCATGCTAGCTTCTCGAAGAAGGCCTATGGTCTGAATCAACCCTTTATATGCGGTTGGAATGCGATGTAAAGCTTTTAATTTATTACTGCATTTGCAAAATGGCAATATCTAGAGAAATCTGAATACTTGCATATTTATTCAATTATGGGCTGAATGTATGCTCTGTGTTGCAAACACAGAAGACCTGATTCAGTCATTAGTTGTGTACTGTTTTTTGTTTTTGTTTTTTTTTTTTTCCTCTAAAGAATCTGTCTGGGTTTCATCAGAGGTGTATATTTTTCAGTGTAGAGTACAATATTTAAAAATTGCTCTTGGCATTCAGCTCGAGGCTGGTAAACTGGAATTTCTGAAACTGAAACTAGTGATTGCAGTGTCCCAGTGACCAAGGGAAGAGGCAGCAAGCTGGGAGAACTTTTACGATGGCACCATTGAACCCCCCCCCCCCCCCGCCCTGCCGTCTGTCTCTCTGTCTCTGTTTCTCTTTCTCTCATTAGGTACTGTGTGGTCCTTCAATACACATAGAGAATGTGTAGTGTTTGGATCAGGGCAATTTGTTTTCTGACACCCCAACATACCATTTCTTTGAACCTGGAATATCCAGCTTTGAGACATTCAGCTAATTGTTGACAACTGTAATTGTCCTACTGTGCTCTAGAACATTCTGTTACTTGTTACATCAAATTGGACCTGTGGACCCATAACCCATCTTCTCTGCACCCCTGTGTCCCACTGCCCTTTCTCCCGTACCTTTCTGGAAATTCTATTCTGTTCTTTTCCCCTTTTAGATGAACTTTTGAGCTTCCACATGAAATTGAGAATTTGGGGAGTTGGGCTTCTTTCCCATAACTTAGGAGACTGTGCATTTGGGGGATGGGCAGATGGCTCAGTCGGTAAAGCGCCTGCTGTACAAGCATGTGGACCTGTGCAAGCTGGGCCTGTAGTTCCAGTGCTGGGGAAGTGGAGACGAACGGATCACTGGGGCTTGCAGGCCATCCAGACAGTCTAGTTGAATCTGTGACCTTCAGGTTCCACTAATGACCATGTCTTAAAAATCAGACATGGAGAGTGATTGAGGAAGACACCCAACATCAACCTCTGGTCTCTACATGTGTGAGAATACACATGTATCGAATACCATGTGCATTCATACACAGTGTGCTTTGTGGGATCACAAGTTAATATTTCTAGACTGAAGGGATTTTTTTTTTTTTTTTTTTGTCATGAGACACTGTGTAGCCGATCCTTAGTGCTGAACTAACAGAGGTGTCTTTTAAAGAAATGATGGTTCTTTTTTGTTTTTCTTTCTCACAAAATACTCATGTGTCATCGAAACAGCTTGCGCTTACAAAGTTCTAGTTCATCTATTACAATCCGTTCTGAGATTCATACATGGCCCCGGTGGAGCTGGTCCCTTGCCTGTGTGCCTCTGTGGACCACCCCCCACCCGCAGACTCAGGTCAACTCTTTTGTGATTCTCAGGCAGGATTTCTTATTTTAGCCTCTGTGAATGCCACATGACTATATTTCTAACTTGTATATCAAACTACCAACATTTAAAGGAACATTTCCTAGGAAGTAATGAGTGATTGATGACACAGGTGGAGACTCAACTCATGGTCCATTTATCTTTAAAATGGTTCACTTTTGCACAGGTGAATAAGTGATTTAAGTTAACGTCAGACGTGTCTTCTATCTCCACATGTTCTCAGTCCTTGATGTATGAACTTGGGGGTGGGTAGGAGGATGACTAATTTTAAAGAAAAGGCTAAAAACTGCTTACTAACATTTAGTTAGGGCAGATAAAGAGACAAAGGGAAGAAAGAGGTCCTTGTTAGTCACTTGGCTGTGGCTTGGGTATAATTCTCTGATCTAAACAGAACCCCAAGATTGAAACCACTACATTGCAAAGCTAGTCCATCTTGGCTGAGCTCTGGGTGGAGGGAAAAGTTTTAGGGGGAAGGGATTGCACCATATCCCACTTCCTTACTTGGAGAAGCCGGACTTGAACTCATTGCAAGGAGACAGTGTGGGTTTCTCGTTTATTGGAAGTCACTTGTGAGTCTGAGACCGAGCTATGTAGACAGTTAGGGTTCGGTGAAGAGAAGTTTGCACGGGTAGATGCTTATCAGGCTGGGTCTGCTCTGCATTCCCTTAAATGCATGTTTAGTTTATAGGAAATTAGAAATTCCCAAAATAGCGTCTCATGAAAGCACGGAAGGATGCCCAAGCATAGAGATTTTCTTTTCTATAGTTAGAATCCTGAGTCCCAAAGGGTCAATTAGCATTTAGCAAACATATCCTGAAGCAGTCACAGGACAAAGCTGATGTATGTTTGATTTTCCACAGTCATGTTTGCAGACAGGTTGCTGAAGTGGTCATGGGGTTGAGTGCACACTCTTTAGAGGGCTACTGTGATTGTGAGAAAGTTCCTGAAATGAGAAGCGCTAACAGCAGGTAATACCATTCCTCGTGGAAAAAGTTTGGGACTCTGCGTTAAGTGATGAATGAGGGTGTCTGACCCACATCTGTTTTGCATTAGAATGGAACATTGCCCTGACATCCTCAGGAACATTTGTCAAGATTCCCTGGACAGAGCTTCTGTAAATTACATGGTGCGAATGTGTCAGGGTCAGATAAGAGGATATCATTAACTTCCCAAGTTTACTTAGGGCTCTGTCAGTCCACCGTAATACGCTATGGGCCAACAATTTTTCCTTGAGCTATTTTGTTATATTTTTCATTCACAGAAAGAAAAAATGTGTAGCTTATTCCCCGATATTGAAATGTTCCTTTCTCATAAATCATATTAATTATAGACGTGGTCCCAAAGCATATTAAATGCAGGCATGCGTAAATGAATTAAAACATATGAGAATTTTATTATGTCCATGGTGGGTCTGACATAGTCCAGTATCTGTTGTGTTTAGCAAGCACACTTTTTCATCTGGGCAAACTGATTCTTCTTAATGGAATTTTTATTTATTTATTGATTGATTGATGATAGGTAAATATGGCATGACAGCTCATCACTGGCTAGAAGGAAACTAGATGCACACACATGCACACACGAGTGTGTGGGTACCTCTTACACATCTTTTCTAGGCTATTTGCCTTTACATTTCATTCATTAGTCCTTAAAGAAATTTGCATGGCTGAGGATGTAGCTCAGTAGCTGAGTGCTTGCCTAGCAAATATGAGGCACTAGGCTTAATTCCTAGCCCTAGGTTCCATCCCTAGCCCTTGAAAATCAAAACACCAACAGAACAATCATAACAACAATAAAACTACTAAAAAGTGCATGGCTGTTGACTTAATCACCTAGATCTACTGAGAAAACAGGTACTGGAAATAATTGAGAAACTGGATGTGATTTCCATATTCGTTCTTGGAACAGAAGTTAGAGTTTAGTCGGGACAGTTCTTACTGTGCAATTTGCAAATGAAACTTGAAAGTCTGTGCCACACAGGAGCCACATGTGTCTATCACGCCTTCTCCTTTTCAGCCAGCCTTAAACATGGATACTTGTAACACGTGAGCTAAACTTCAAAAATTGGATTCTGTTAGCTAGGCAGCTTGCATGCTTCTCTCTCTGGTTATGTAAAAGTCCCCCTGGCCTTTGCCTAACTCTCATGATGGGTGAGAAGGTCACCACACAGACCTCAAGAGAAACTCCTGCCTGTAGGCAACTTCCCTCTTTCTTACAGCTTTCAAACAGACAGAACCCCAAATCTAATTATTTAGATGCTAATCAGTTGCAGGATAATTCCTAAGGCATTGGAATCGGAAGATGTTTTCAGAAAAGTGTGCATCATTGAAAATTGAGGTTTTTCAGCCTCAAAGGTATACTTGCTAAGATTTAACCATTAATGGACTCCAGGGATACCTGTGTTGGCAAAAGGCATTCAATAGACATTTGCTTTTTTTTGGTTTGACTTTGGAAATAAATCACATCTGAAAATTGTGTGGTCAGTAGACTTTTTGGCAGGAGGGGTAGAAGGATTAACAAACTTGACAGCTGAACAACTCTGTGTATTATATACAACTAATTCCCTGAAGCTTTTTTTTTTCTTTTTAATTAACTAAATGTATGTTGTTAGATGCTAAATCCGAAGAATATCTGATTACTTGAGAACAAGAAGGAGAATGAAGACAGGAACATGGATTCCTCCTAAGGCGAAAAGAAGCACCTAAGCATACCCTCTAATTTGCTTAGTCATTTTGATTTCTGATAAACTCTGAGCAAAGCCATAATGTTTGTGCCAAGGCAAATATTTTCCAGACACATTGTTTTCGATGTAAATCTTAATTTGGCTCATAGTTGCTTTTTTTTTTTTTTTAGATCTTTTATATTTAGTCTTACAATAGGGAAATTAATTCAAGAGAAATGCGGCCTGAATCAGTCGTAAAGAGTTGGTCTCTCCCGAGCCATGTAATCTTCCAATCAAGATGTAAACAACCTATTCAGAAGCCTGAAACTTGAGAAGGAGTTGAAAGAGATCTTCAGAAAATGTCTCTAATAAAGCGGGCGATTTCAAGAGTGGGCGGAGGAAGTGTGAGCATAGAACTGCAAGATTTTGCTTTTGTTTTTAAAGGTCACCTGTAACACTGGCCGGAGGCAGAGCCCAGGCAGCCCTGTAGGGGCCGTTCAGAAATATGCAATTTGTCCTCTGATCTTCATAGTCATGCTATGGTACACTCCCATCACACCACACCATACATGTGCACGTTCTTTCATGCACATGTGTGCACGCGTGCATACACATGTGCGCGCGAGCATGAGCGCGCGCGTGTGCGCGCGCGCTACACACATACACACACAAACATGTTTTTGTATATAGAGACTCCCAAACAGTCAGAGACCTTCATCTTTTCCCAATAGGATAAAATATTTATTTAAGAAAACCCCTCTTCCTCCTTGTTAATCTCCTTCACCTACCTGCCATTTCCTAAAAATGTGATCTGCATCTGGGAGGCAGAATGGAGTAGCTTTGAAATTGTTTTCTTTGAAATTTATTTTGAAAACAAAGCAATTGTGCTTCCCCCCATACTCATTTTTTTAAAGCCAGCCTTGTAGTAGACATAGATCATTAATGGTAAAAGAGAGGAGTACAGGGATTTGTTTTACAAAACAAATTACAAAAAATATTTTATTTTAGGCTTTGAACAACCCATTGCTGTAGGAAAAGCATGATGGGAGAGATACTGGTGATGAACTTGGAACGAGACTAGGACTGCATGACATTCCGTGACTGTCGGGGGGAGGGCTAAGGAACGTATTTACTGACTTCTTGTGCATAAAGAGATGTTTCCATAGTTTCCTTTGAGCTACATGAAGCATAAAATAGCTTTTAAAGAGACATACTTAGAAGTGTAACGGGACCCTTCCTCAGAGATTTGAGGTTTTTGAATTATGTCAAGGAAAAGTAATGCCGTTTCCAGTGATATGTTCACCTCCCCCACAGATTTCTCTTTTTAATTTTTAAATGACAGGCTATTAAGATGGTGTGTTTGCATTTTTTAAAATATGAACTATTGAGACAGCTGGGATTGGTGGCACATGCCTTTAATCGTAGCACCCAGGAAGCAGAGGCAGGCAGAACATTGTGAGTTCGAGGTCAGCCTGGTCTACTGAGCAAGACCAGGACAGCCAAGGCTACACAAAGAAATTGTCTTGGAAAAACCAACACACGGTCTCGTTGAGGAAGGATCAAGACACTTCTCCACCCCCCACACTCCTGTGTCTAAACTGAGCAAGGTATCTCTTCATATAGAATGGGCTCCACTAAGTTAGTTTGTGCGTTAGAGTTAGATCTTGGACCCACTGCCAGTGACCTCATATCTCGTCCCAGTTGAACCATTGTCACCTGTATTAAGGGAGTCTAGTTTGGTCTTATACAGGTTCCCCATTTGTCAGACCTGAGTCAGTCAGTGATCTCTCACTAGCTAGGGTCAGTTGATTCTGTGGGTTTTCCCACCATGGTCTTGACTCCTTTGTTCATATTGTTGCTCCTCCCTCACTTCGATTATACTCCAGGAGCTTGGCCCATTGGTTAGTTGTGGATTTCTGCATCTGCTTCCATCTGTTTCTGGAAGAGGGTTCTAGCAGTAGACTTCCTAGGGTAGGTCTTACTCTCTCTGAGGAGCAGATGGGAGGGGGGAGGGGGGAGTAGGGAGAATGGGAAGAGAGGAGGGGAGGGAAGTGGGATTGGAATGTAAAAAACAAAAACAAAAATGTAAAAAAAAAAAAAAAGAAAACCAACACACACACACACACACACACACACACACACACACACACACACGAATTATTGAGACAAATAACGTGATAATTATTTATTAGTCTTTCTTCCTCCTTCCTCCCACCCCTTGGTTTTCCTTCTCTTTTGAGAACAGGCTCTCTAGGTAGGCTGATTTTAATCTTGCAGTTTTCCTGCCTCAACCTTCTGAGAGATGAGATTTTAGGCCTGTGTTACCACCCCCTGCTTTCCAGCCCTTAAGATGTGAGGGTCACAGTGAAAATAAACATTTGTGTGGTGATTCCACTCTTTTGGGCTGCATCAGGAAATGAAAGGGACCTGGGACAATTGGTTTCAAGTTCTCTTTCTTCCTTCACACCAGTCACAGGGCTGTGGAACTCAAGACTTTCCTAAGGGAGAAGCTGTTACTTTAGTCTTCATTCATTCGTTTAAGACAAGATCTCACTAGGTAGCCTTGGCTGTCCTGAAAGGCCCTATGTAGACCAGGCTGTTCTTGAACTCATGGAGATCTACTTGCCTCTGCCTCCAGAGTACTGAGATTAAAGTGCTGTGCTTCTCCACTCTGCAAATACTTAGCATTTTAAAAGCCATCTATGCATTGTCCAGAATACAGCTCTATTTTCTCTATCTTCCAATAGCTGTATCTGAAGTTCTTAGAGTGAAATTTTGTTCTAATTTTTTTCTAACATGAACACTGCAAAAGGTTGCAGTATGAGCAAGATCATAAGCTGGATTTTTGGCTAATGGTTGCCTCCCATTGTTTAAGACTAACCAGGAACACCTTTAATCCCAGTATGTGGGAGGCATAGGCAGGTGGAGAGTTCAAGACCAACCTGGTCTACACAGTGAGTTCCAGGACAACCAGGCTATATAGAGAGATCCTGTCTTAAATTAAACAAACAGAAACATCAAAAAAAGCCTCCCATTTTGTTTCCTTCCCCTTGGAAAAATTATTATTACTGTTTCCTTCAAAGTTATGCACCTAGAAAGTTTATTACAGAAGTCTATTTGTATAGTTCAAGGAAGGCCCACACTCCTCAGCTCTTGAATTGTGACTGTACCTAAATATCCCATATCTCCCTTCAAGTCACATATGGCTAACCAAGTTTTAAATAAATATCTTCCTGAAGCACACCATTCATTTAAAATTTAATTCCTTTTTACCCAATAACACTGAATGTTTTCTTTTCAGGACTGATAGAGTCAAAATTGTCTTTCCCATGTGCTTGTTTAACTTGACACAGCTTATTCACAGCACACATGTGCCCTTCCCCCACTCTTTCCCTTCTGTAAGAAAAATCACATTTTCCCCTTGTTTGTTTGCCCTGTCTGTTCTTTTCATCAGGCCAGCTCATGTACTTCTTGAGTTGAAAGCAGGGTGTTCCATATACCAGGCTGATCTCAAAGTCACTCTGTGGCTGAGATCAGCCTTAAACACAGGATTCTTCTGCCTCTATCTCCCAAGTGCTGGGATTATAGTCATGGGTCCACTACACCCAGCTGTAGATTATATTTTAAGGACTTTAAAAATAGACACTCCTAACTTGGATTGAAATAAAGTATTTTGTAAATTAGTGAACCAACAAAAGTTGAAGAATTTTCCATGTACTCACTGAAAAATTGATCTATACAAGCTCAAAGGATGGAGGGGGGGAAGAGGATGAAGAAAAGGAGGAGGATTCCCTAGAGGTAGTAAGCATCCAGGAGATCATTTAAATACATTCCTAGTTACATTCAAAAAATGCAAATGAAATGAACTCATCAACAGTGCTGGGCAGGGTACCACTAGAGGCTGTGTTCTAGTGACTGTCTTCCTGCAGCTGTTGGCCTACTGATTTTCACTTGATGTTGTCAAGGTCCCTTACTTGTAATCCCCAATAAAACTATGCTTGTCTACTGATGATTAAATTTTTGATAAGACTTTTTTCTTTTTTTCCTTCCTTCCTTCCTTCCTTCCTTTCTTCCTTCCTTTCTTTCTTTCTTTATTTTATTTTTTATTTTTTATTTTTTATTTTTTGCACATCTTGCCATATAGCTCCAACAAATTTTCATCCCTGGGATGACTTCAAAAATTTGGACTTCTTGTGTTGCTTTGACTGTTCTTGCCTGCCTTCTAGTGTGAGTTTGTATCAGTAATTGAAAGGCTGAGCAGGGAGTTGAGTGACCTTTTAGATGGAGAAAGGCACTAAGCACTCCTCTGGGATGGTACCCTGTGGCCCACTGAAGATGGATCAGTTTAAAATTTTATTAAGATTTTGTTTACATCTAAGGTTATGTAAACTTTCCCCAAAGGAAGTTATGGGATCTTGTTCTCCAGTCTCAGTAAGAAAGCTTTATGGGGTTCATGAGTAGCTTCCAACACTAGTGTGATAGAGCCCTTAGATCCAGGAGTCTGTTGCCAGAATTGCCTGTCTGTGAACAGAACTCCATGCTTAGCACAGAGGGCTGTGGTCTGGGTTTATTTGGGCAGGATCCTTGATGCAGCTGAGGGGTGCCTTCACTTAAATACATTTTTAGTTGGACGGTTTTTCTTGTGGGGGGGTGTTCTTCACCTACTAGTAGATTTCTTCTGCAGTTGCTTTTTGGGAAAGGTCACTTTCTTTCCTGTGGACATTTTCTAGTTTTGAATTAATTATCCACTGACATTCCATGATGAAAGGGTTGGAAGGGCCAGTGCATATGAATTTGGGAAAAGCTTCATGGGTCTAACCAGAGGGTTTTTGCTCTGTGATTACTATTTGATATAGTGTCCTCATCTCTGGGGTCATTTACAACCCAAAAAAAAAAAAAAAAAAACCCACGTGTGTCCTTTTCAGCACCCTTACGTGTAAACCGTGAGTCTGAGAAGGAAGAAATGGATAGATAATAGAAGCAAGTGCTTGTAGGATCTATTGATTTGCTTTGGCTTTTTGAGACAAGGTCTCAAGTTATAGCATAGGTCAGCCTCCAACTCAGGGCAATCCTTTTGCCTCAGCTTCTGTGTGCTTGGATTGTAGACCTTGGCCACCATGTCTGTCTGCTTGGCATCACTGACTTCCAAGCAGTGGGGGTTGGGGGGTGTGGTAGGAAATGCAGCAGATATCATGGCTCTCATGTGTCAAATCAAAGTGGCAAAGTGAGATGACATAGAAGGCATAATGAAGGAAGCACCAGGGGACCCTGGGGAGAGGGATGATCTCTAGGTGCTGATTGATGAACCAAAGAGAAGCTGTTCTGAGAGGGAACGTGATGAAAAAAGACATGGAGGTCTCAGGATACATGCACAAAAACTTGACAGATTTATTAATTTTCTATTTTTTACAGTGCTGGGAGGTCAAACTCAGGGATTTGCCACAGAGTTACATCTCCAGCCTCGACTTCTAGTTTACACATACACACATTTAGATACATATGCAAACATTATATATATATATATATATATATATATATATATATATATATATATGCACACACGTACATATGAACGAATACACATATGTACACACATGTGCATATATACATGTACAGGCACACATATGTGCCTACACATACACTCAAATATGTGCAGGTGACTTTTGAATTGGTTGGCTGGGATTGCAACTGTGTGGTAGTGTACTTGCTTAGCATGTATAAGTCCCTGAGTCCAATCCCCAGAAACACATATGCACTCATATGTATGGGTGCTTTTGAGTGTGCGTGCGTGTGTTTGTGCATGTGCACACGAGAACACACACACACACACACACACACAGACACACACACACAGACACACAGACACACAGACACACAGACACACACACACACACACACACACACACACACACAATCACTCGGGTGTCCAGATGTACTATATTAGGAGTTTTTCTGTATAGACTGATATAATGTCTCCCTCTTTGTGTCACTTCTTTACTTCTCTTTGAAATTCCAGTCTGATGTTATCACAGCAGACATGGTGTAATCTCTCCTTCTCTGCCTTCCTCTTCTCCTTCCTTCTTTTCCTTCTCCCTCCCCTTCCTTTTTCTGAAACTACAGTCAGATGTTATCGTTGGGTGAGGTCATGTGGCTGCCACTTTAAATGGAGGTCAAAGTGCTCAGAACACTCCTCAACAGATCTGTAAAGACATAAAAGTTGCCCTTTCAAGACCTTTTGATGGTTCTGGGTTGCCATCTGTTTCTGCCCACACTTTAACTTCTTCCAATCTGCCTGTTATTGCAGGTAATGGGACTTCTGACCAACCACGGTGGGGTACCGCACCAGCCTCAGACCGACTATGCTCTCTCCCCTCTCACTGGGGGCCTGGAACCCACGACCACGGTGTCAGCCAGCTGCAGTCAGAGACTGGAACATATGAAGAATGTGGACAGTCTTCCCACATCTCAGCCCTATTGTCCCCCCACCTATAGCACCACAGGCTACAGTATGGACCCTGTCACAGGCTACCAGTATGGGCAGTATGGACAAAGTAAGCCTTGGACGTTCTAGGGGGTAGTTCCTCCTGGAAGGGAGAGAGATCACCTCTTGCCTGAGAAAGGGGACCTGGAAGTGTGATTAAGCCTTTCATCCCAGTATCAGTTTTGTGGCAAATCCAGCTAGCTGATGGCTACAGCTCAGGCTCCCTTGTGTAATTATTTTCTTAACTGATGTCAATAACATCTTGCAGTTATTAATTGCTGGGACATAAAGCCGGATTGTCAGTAGGTAAAACACAGAGGTTGGCCAAAATGAAATAACCTCTGGCATTAGAAACACATGTTCTTAATGAGGTCAGCGCCAGGATCATATGGGGATAAGCCCGGGACACAGAGTTGTGTCAAACTTGTCTCAGGAATAAAAATATTAGTCTCAATCCTTTGATACCGTGGTATTAAATATGACATTGTCAGCCTGTAGCTGATCTTGCCCCTAACTGTGAATTGTCCCAGCATGACCTAAAAAGCTGCGTGTGTTTCCTTACAGGTGCCTTTCATTATCTCAAGCCAGATATTGCGTAAGTGAACTGTCCACTTGGAGCTAAACTGGCCCTGTTTCCGGCCTCCACAGACTAGACATGAAGAATCTTCTCAGAAACAAAACAAAACAAAAAACCAAACAAAAATAAATAAACAAAATAAAAAAATCAGCCTTTGGGGGAGATGGAGACAAAAGAAAATGATTGATTTTCTTTCTCCAGTAGTTGGTTTCAGATTCTTTGAACATATCATATTGGACAAAAGGCAGTGGAGATGAGGAAGACCCACAGCTATAAAACACACTATTTTAAGGCAGTGACGTAACCTGGCTACATATCAAAATGTCCCCAACTCTTTGTTGTTGATCAAGAAGCTAAAACATTCCATGGTGTGTGTGTGTGTGTGTGTGTGTGTGTGTGTGTGTGTGTGTGTGAGAGAGAGAGAGAGAGAGAGAGAGAGAGAGAGAGAGAGAGAGAGAGAAAGAGAGAGAGAGAGAGAGAGAGAGAGAGAGAAGGTGTTGCATGGACTCGTCTGAGCAAGCAGAATGTCCCCATATATCACAGTTGAATTCTTGAAACTGAACAGGTTTGATGTCCAAGGCTGACCAAGTTTATCACATTCACACTGCTTAAGTAATGAATTGGGAATGGAGGAATCCTTGACTTTGACACACTGGAACCTGATATGAAAATCAACACCATCATTTCATAGGAAGTTAGACTAGCTGTGAAGGATCTCCCCAATAAATTATTACCATACCCTCATTTGTAATCTAGTTGTCAATCGATGTCCCAGATATGTCTTGTACAGGATGTGAGATGAGGAGGAAAACCGTGTTTTCTGCTGTGGGGATGGATGGATGGCATTTCCTTCCCAAGACACATTCATTTGGAAGCCAGTCTGGGTGGGGGGAAGGGCATGATGGAGAAGAAGTGTCACCTATTATGTATCTGCTTCTCATTGTGCAATACTGTGTACCTCACCGATGCTTTGGCAATGGCCAAGGTGATAGTCATGAAATCAGAACTATATTTTTGCAGGTGTTTTTATTTTTGCAGCCCGTTACTCATCGTGGTAGAATGCAGTGATATTTGCTCATTGCCAAATCAACAATGCCCTGACCTGCTTGCTCCTTTTGCTCAGAGACCATGCCCAAGATTTATGCTTTCTACAGTGATGCCGTTTACATTTGTCTCTTTTCTACGAAAGGCAGGGCGAGAACAGAAATGTCCATGTGGCTCTCTTGTACTTTTAAATTATACAATTATACCTGATATTAAAGGATGATAGGGAACAGAGGTTTACATACATTTATGTGGTGACATTTAGGATGTCAATAAATCTGTGTTTTGAAATGTTAAGAGGAAGAAGGTGGGAGGTGCTGTTATTTATTTCTTTCTGTTCCTGGAACCATGAATGAGGTAGGCACAAAAACATTCCCTTTAGACTTAAGAACAATGAGGTAGTTCATTAGTGGGATTAGACATAGAGCTGAGCTATTTTATACGTTGGGCAAGGGTGATGGAACAGGAGACATAGTATCTTTGTGTTGCAGCCTCAACCAACAATGATGTGTTGTAAAAATGTCTTTCATGTAAAAAGTGCAGTAAATATTTACTATTTATAATGAATAAACAGTTAATGAAAATGTGCCCAACATTTATTTCATTTATTTATTTCTTTTGGAAACTGGTGACTGTAGAACAAATGAGAAAGATGGCCAAGGGGAACACCTCCTGCTGGTCCCTTATTAACAGGACTGTGACATAGACAAGTTACATATAAACACAAGATGCTGGCTTACACATACTCTGCTGGAATGATTTAACACTATCAGGGTTGTGGAATTTAGAAAAGCACTCCCCCACCCCAACCCCCAACTCGTCTACCATTTTTGGTTCTTTCAGGGATGTCAAATCCCTTCAGTATCATTTGGAAGTATGCCCCCCCCCCTCAACTGCACCAGGCTCTATCTTCATCCCCCAAATTTCTCTGCATTGAACACTTTATTTAAGACTTTTAGCAGCTCCTTTTAGCCTTGGAAGAAAACGGCACTGCCTATTTCTTTCAGCGTTTTCCCTTCCTTCTGCTTCCACGGCGTTTCCCTCCTCCCCTCCCTTCCTCACTTCTTCCCACACTCATTTCATGAGAGTCGAGATATGTCAGCCATAATAGCAGACACTGGTATTGGGACAGCACAAAGTGATGAGGCAGAGGGGTGAATGCATTGTTTCAATACATCCTGACACTTGTTCTTATGAGGGAATTCATCACAATACCCATGGGAGCTCTTGTATTAAATTATTCCTCCCAACGTCTCATGTGATGTCATTCCACGTATGCAACAGCCGTATATGGCCAGGAATTGCTGGACTGGGTAGCATATACAGTGGGTAAAAATTTCCAAATTAAAAAAATAAATCCTATTCTCTTTTAGTTTCCACTTTTCCTTCTGATTCACCATGTTGTCCTTTTTTTTCCTGACAATCATCTTTTCAATAAATAATGAAGTCATAGGAAAGGATGATAATTGTCACTGAATACTTAACTCTTACAGTTCTCACAGAAATTCTGTGAGGTACACATCATTAGCCCTACTTTATAGATGAGTGGATCCATGCCCAGATTTGTTAAATAGTTGGGCTAACACCACATGTTAAGAACAGCAGACACAGTTCTTAACTATTACCAAGTAGTAGTTAGTTAAGTAGTTTGGTAGTCAGTGACTACCAAACATCGTGGTGGAAGCTATATAATTTTACTTGGCCAAATGCTGCCCCAAATGCCCATTTCATTATGTCAACCTACTCTTGTGCCAAATCCAAGTTGAAAACAGGCACCAAAAAAAAGTATTCACTCTCCACACACAAGAGACATGCTGCCAGGACTCAGATTTCACAACAGAAGCTGCTCTTCTGCTGTCTGCCTCCCAACCTTAGGCTCTGCCATGTGGGGCCCAGCTCTCTTTCTGATATATTTCTTTATACCTTCTCTTATTTCTGGATGTCTTCGAAGCTATTGCTCTGCTGGCAGCTCTCATGTTCAAAGTTGCTATAGATCTTTCTTCCCCTCATTTTTGTTTTCATCTAATCAATCTCCCAGAAAATGAACACCTGACTTCTCCCCTGGGCTGCAGTCTCTACTCTCATCTTCTGGGACGAGTCACAGCAAGGGCTCTGATTCCTTGACATTTAACCAAGCTTGACCCTGCTTATTTGTGACATTCCCCCTTGACCATAAAAAGGCTAAAAGTGAAAACTATAAATCAGAATTAAAAATTGTGAAATTTTGATCGTCCTCTGGTCATTCATAAGCAGCTTCACTAGGAATAGGCATTATATTTCACAAATATAATTTCCTCTAATCAATTCATTTTGGAGGTGCATTTAAACACACACACACATACACAATCTCTCTCTCTCACACACACTCACACATACACCTATTTAAGCACAATTGAAAAGAATGCTTATTTGTTCTGGCAAGGTAAGAAACAAGGTAATGGACAAGGACACAGGTTCATGGTTGTGAGTTTAGTGATGGAGGAGAGGATAGATGAATGAGTGATCTGTGTGGATAAGGCATTGAAGAATCTGTTCTCAAATTGCATCAGTTAGAGTCAAAATTAGTTCATAGAACCAGAACTAGGGTCTCTATAGAAGGAAACTGACCCTGGGGATAAAGAATTGGGCCTCATTTATTCCGAGTGAATGTTTTTGGTATTCAACCATTCACAATCAAACAGAGCTAACATCACACAAGAAAAAGCACTAGTTCCAGGGGGCAGGTTTTATGATAGATTCTAGCTGTGGACAAGCATCGATGCACATGAAGGTTAGCATTGGATGAGAAGTATGAGGGAGACTGGAAAGATCGGGTTTGTCTGGCATTTCTCACTTCTCTAAGCCACACTTACCTTTTCCATAGAGCCCTCTCAGTATTGCTGAGTGCTGCATCCCAGGAGCTCAGCACCAAGACTCACCCATAATAGGCACCCCAAACCCACTTGTTGAATGAATAAGTGAACAATGAAGAATGACTCTCCTGTTCTCTTTCCACTTGATCTCTAGACAAGGGGATATTTGGCTCATGCAGGACCAAAGGCTCAAGGATGGATTGGTATAAAGATCAAGGGAAGTGGTGGGAGACAGGGCACTAATGAGCCAGTAAATGCCCTATTACAGCGTTTCTGATAGACATTGAGGGTCCGAGGAGGGAATTTGTTGGATTTACCACTGAGAGGTTTAGGATTTAAGAGGAAACAGTCAATTGGCTCAGTTGGTTTATTGTTTAGAAAAGTGGTTCTATTCAGACTGGGTGGTATATAATCTGTAGAATTAAAAGAAGCACACACACACACACACACACACACACACACACACACAGAGAGAGAGAGAGAGAGAGAGAGAGAGAGGAGAGAGAGAGAGAGAGAGAGAGAGGAAAAAGAGTTGCCCATAGGTCCATCTTTGACCACAGTGAAGCCTTGGAGCCTTGCCCATATCTGATCAGGTACATTTACCCTGGGACATTTGATATGGGGAAGTCAGTTTGGAATATGGAGACACATGAATCTTACCTTCCCCATTGGGTTCTGATCCTCATCTCTCCTCTTAAGCCAGAGAACAGGAGCTGGAGATTCATATGGTCCAGTGATGGTGCCTGAGATGTATAGTAGAGTTGGATGGCCATGGGAGCCAACCTCTCATACTTTTACACCACCGCCTCTTCAGCAAGAGGCTTACAGTAAAAGCTTATTCCTTAGACATCAGTCCTGCTTGGCTTATTCTTCATGAGGTGTGGGGGCATCTGATTCACCAGGACAGTCAAAAAAGTTGGAACACAAAGTAATACATAAGCAACAGCTTATATGGGGACCCAAGGAGAAGCTAAACCCTCACTAGACACTGGAATGCTTTTCAGAGAAACTGTTCTTGAGGCAGGATCTTTAAGAGTGAATCAGAAAGGACTTGGTAGTTGCAGTGGCAAAGGGCAGGCTTTATTTTTATGTCCAGCCAGCTTCTGCATCTCCAAACAAAGAAAACCAGGGAAATCAGACAGGGGCTGAGCCTTCCACACTCACTAGAAAGGGGAATCCTCAGCCAGAGCGCTGTGAAAATCCACAGTGGCTCAGACTCTGAGGATCTCAGATGAGGTAAAGTGGGGTGCCTCTTTCCTAATGAATCTACCGAACACTTTGATCCAAAGGGCAGACAGTGAGACAGGAGGAAGGAACATATATGTGTGTGCTGTCATTATTGCCATCTTAAACTGAGATGTAATACTGGCTCATCATGGACCAGCTGCACTTTCGTTGATGAAGGCTCTGCTGCAGTCTCCAAGCTGCATCCTGTTACCCCTGGTATTAGCTTGCTGTAATGCAATGTTCTTCCTCAGCCCTTGCTCCAGGTTGACCAACATAAGCCATCCATCCTTACCAACTATCTAGTTGTGGAGACTTGCCTGTCAACCTCTATACTCAATCTTGCTGAGTTAAGGTAAAGTTTGTCTGTTTCCTCCCTCCCTCCCTCCCTCCCTCCCTCCCTCCCTCCCTCCCTCTCTCCCTCTCTTTCTTTCTCTCTTTTTTTTGAGGTTCAACTTTACATTCTTCTTTGGAACAAACTGTACATGTCCTCACTGCTCACACGTGCTAGCAGTCTCTAGCTTGTATAAACAAAAAGGAAAGTAAAGGGTTTGTAGTTGTATATAGAGATGACAGGAAACATTTTTGGGTATAGAAAGCTTACTTTTTTCCTTAGGTGTTTTATATTTCAGATTGTATTAACTTTGAAGATGTCAATCCCTTCTGTATGGGTTTGGAAGCATAGACTTCCATGGAAAAGTAGACATCTGCTCATGGGGATCAATCCATTTTTAGAAACACAGATGAAAGCTGAGAGCCCCTGCAGAAGCAATTGAGCCTGGGAACTATTAGTCAGGGTCCCATTTAAAAAAAAAACAAAACACAGATTTGGGCAAAAACAAAACAAACAAACAAAAACCACCTTGAACTGAGCATCTCAATAAATAGGTTATTCACAAATTTTGAAGGGTACAGGGGAACCATAAAGGGTTGTATAGCAACATGGTCACCATAGGGGAGTGACTATATCTAGGGAGGGTGAGTAAGGGAGGGAAGGATGAAGAGAGGGATGGACGGATGGTGAGACAGACAGGAGAGTCATCTCTACAGTAGGGATGCCGACATCTCAAGGAGGCCTCAAGAAGAGGGATCCAGGGGCTGAAGAGAGGGCTCAGCAGTTGATGGCACTGACTACTCTTCTAGAGGTCCTGGGTTCAATTCCCAGCTCCCACAACTGTCTACAGCTGTAGTCTCATGGGATCTGATGCTCTCTTCTGGTGTGCAGATCTACATGCAGACAAAACATCCATATACATAAAATAAATAAGTATATCCGTAAGAAAACGTTCACAACAC